>NC_142937.1:60627120-60679405 GCF_046866305.1 Octopus bimaculoides | reverse complement strand
ACAGGATTGGTATTTTTGATTTCTGTTGTTAAGAGAGTGATACACAAATCTTTCCTTGGAAAGATATGTAAGTAACTTATCCAGGAGTTAACATAGCTAATTTATTCCTGCCAAATAACCTGAAGCGTTTAGAATAAAGTGTTTTGCATAGAAACTTGTTAAATGTATTCCGTTTAATTTGAACTCGCAACATGTGAGTTGGTATTTCGATACCTTCTCCATTCATCCACTTTGGTGATATCCATCTTTCACTTGTCTATAATGTAATTTGTGAAGTGGATAGATGTTTGAAAGGAAATCATTACATGAAGGACTAGCCAATTTAGTTTTCATGATGATACATAATAGCTACTGCATTTTAACTATTAGCCTAAGTCACCACTCAATTTACAGCAATTCAGCTCTAATTTTCTGAATCCTAAATCAGTTAAGTATTAGCTGCAGATATACCATTGCGTATTGATTTGTTGTGTAGAAATAATACGGCTGGTGGAACATATAAATGTTCTAAAAGATGTGTTTCAGAAAACCAGATGTGGGGGATGGGGGAAGGAATGGTTGTCACAGTCGTATCAGATTAAGGATAAAGAGTATGGCAATGGTATAGAAATACCCTTCTTTCCATTTAAAAAAAAAAAGTGTTTCCTTGTATACATTACAATTATTTATTTGTGCATTTGAGTTCATAGATAATATTCAAGTTGTGGTAACATAATACAATTTTAATGCAATTTATATTGCGCTCAAATGCTACAGCTGAAATGGTTTTCCAGTGCCTTATTTATACATATATGTATTGATATCAAAGATAAGTTGTAAGCTATCTCTTGAATTGTTTTCTTCCTTTCTCTCCCTTTTATAGTTTTTCAATAATCGCAATGTTTTAAGGGGAATAGAAATATCTAATAATATCATAGAGAAGAACTATTTATTTCATTTTAGCTCCCCAAATAAAGTGGTCTATGTGGTGGGGTTGTTTGCTTCCGAACCACATGGTTTTGGGTTCAGTCCCACTGCGTGGCACCTTAAGTAAGTGTTTTCTATTATAGCCTTGTGAATGTGGATTTGGTAGATGGAAACTGAAAGAAACCTGTTTGTGTGTGTGTGTGTATCCTTGTTTTGATGTTGCTTGATAGTGTCAATATAAAACAGGAAGTGTCATTAATTTCTTTTGTAAACATGTAAGGTGGTGAGCTGGCAGAATTGTTAGCATGTCAGGCAAAATGCTTAGCAGCATTTCATCCTTCATGTTCTGAGTTCAAATTCCACCAAGGTTGACATTGTCTTTCATCCTTTCGGGGTCAATGAAATAAGTACCAGTTGAAGACTGGAGTTGATATATAGATGTTTTCGATCTAGTTTGGATTCTTTGCTATCAAATTTGATTGCAAAGAATTCAAATTTGATGGCAAAGTATCCAAACTAGATCGAAAACATCTATAAATTGGCTTATACCCTTCCCCCAAATTTGCTGGCTTTGTGCCAAAATTTGGAACCAACCTTCTTTGTAAACATGTCTGGCTATGGAGAAGTATTACCTTACTTGGAAACAGGTAAGGGTTGGTGACAGGAAGGGCATCCAGTTGTTGAAAATCTGCTTCAGTAAATTCCATCTGACTTGTGTGCAAACACAGAAAAGTGGATATTAAATGATGATGATCTATCAACAAAAGGAAGTGTTTGTAAAAAGCCTATTTATTGATTTCTCTTTGATTTTTATTCACTTCTGACTCTTTATTTCCGTTCCAGGTTTCTTTTGTAATCCGAGATGAAGTAGAGCGTTATCACCGTTCTGGTGTTAATGCCTTGCAGTACGATCCCGTCCTTAACCGACTGTACTCAGCTGGGCGTGATTCCATCATCCGAATATGGAATACAAGAGCAAATTCAAACAAGGTGAGATAAATGTTATCATGTTTCATATAACTGTATTTTTCATTTTGCTTCCATCTATGATCCCAGGACCTGTTCTGTTCTAAGTATCACAAAGCTATGAAAAAGTAAAATCTGAGCAGTTGATGGAGTAACTTCTTAAGCACTTGACTGTCCATTGTCACATATTTTCCCCCTCTGTAGTATTTGCAAGTAGATTTAATGTTTTGGCAATGTGGTTGATGGTAAAACAAGCGTGGTATGGGGATGGAGAAAGTAGAGGTGATTGCAATATAGACTTAATTGGTAACTGTCATGGATAAAATGTTATGTGTCACAAAACAGATCTGTTCAACCCACCTGCTATTGCCCCCAGTTCTACGATACAAACTTCCTGTTTTAAACTGATCTAATTAAAACCTTTCTTCAAAATTTCATGTTAATTTATGTTCCAAACACCAGCTCAATAACAACAAAAATTTTACTGAATTTTCCAATATTCTCAAAATTAATTGAAATAAAGACAATTTATTTCAGCAGAAATACGGTAATAAAGGCGTTGAACTGTTGTGGGCTAGAAAAACTGTTAAAATAGCATGAAATATTGTTGGGTTTTTTTGTTGTGTTATTTTATGTGTGTATATATATATTAACTAAGAATAAGCCAGTAAGGGAAGCTTCTGTGTGGTTGCTCCAACCACTGGAAATAATAACCAAATTCTCTTCAAATAATTGCACCATACTTTCTCAAAAAGAAAGAATTCATTCAATAATATAGTCATAGATATATTATTTGTGGAAAAAAAAAATGAATAAAATAAATTAAAAAGATGGGATGGCCACGAGTGAAACACTTTTGATCAATTGTAGGCTTTTTTTAGTCAGAGTTGGCATTAAGCAATGAAAAAACCTACAAACTTTAGCAAAGTTGGTCTTTTATAAGTGTTTAGGTTATTTTTAGTAATGCAGCTGTAAAAACACATTGTAGTGTATGACTTCAATGAAATATTCTAATTTTGTGTCAGGAAAAGTACAACTGAAATGCCAATCACTAGAGTAGCTCTTTTAGTAGACGATACAGTGTAGACTGTGAACAAGCTAGTTCACTGAGTTTGGTGTACATGCTACATTTATTTGATTAAAATCTTGACCTTTAGCTGTAACATTACACATAAAGAATGCATGCCACAAGAGACATTGACTATCATGAATTGTGGAGACTAGTTCAGTAGAGAGTTAGGATGTAAACACAGTTTAATGCAATTTTTTTAGGTGTAGGGTGGGGACAGGAGTGCCTCCACGAGTAGACTTTTTAGCTGTTATTTGAGGTTGGTGAATAAAATGTAAGTGCCAAGTTCATGTTTGTTGTATTAAACACTTGTTCTCATGTCACACAGTCAATCGGTTTGGGTGAAGGGAAGCATTGGAATGGAAGATATTTGCTTTAACCATACAATTTAAGAGACTGCATTTAGAAGAATGTCTCAGAGATAACTTGTTTAAATAGATAATTTGGTTAGCAGTGCTGGAATCAATTGAAAGAACTCTTAGGACTGGAAAAGTGAGCTGAAAGCCATACGGATGACATTTTCATTTCTGTGTGTGTGTGTGTGTGTGTTGTTATTAAGTGAAAAGAGAACAAATTTTCTGCTTTGTTGACTATAATAGTTAGAGAAGTGTAGTGACATTTCTGGTAACCTAGCAATGCACTCTTATTTGTTGTTTTCTAATTCCATGAATGACATCTAGCAAATATATTCCATTCATATTCAGTAATGAATTAACAGATGTACCCCAAAAGTTTCTTTATTTTGTCATTGTCATCATCATCATTTTTTAAAGTCTACTTTTATCATGTTGGCATTGATTGGACAAGATTTTTTGAGGCAGTATTCTGTAGCTGGATGCCCTTCTTGAAGCCAATGCCTACTTGTTTTCAAGTGAAATACTTTAACCCGTTAGCATTTAAACTAGCCCAAATATTCTGTTTGTTTTGTGTTCAAACTTGTCTGTTTTGGCCTCTTACATCTCTACCCTACAATGTCATTCTAAAAATATACAATCACATCATTGAAATTTTGAAGCTACAAGATAATACAAGATTAATTCAAAACAACGTGAATAACTATTACTCTGTAAAGTGGTTGGCATTAGAAAGGGCATCCAGCCATAGAAACCATGCCAAAGCAGACATGGACCCTGAATAGCCCTTCAGCTGGTCAGCTCCTGTCAAACTGTCTAACCCATGCCAGCATGGAAAACGAATGTTAAATGCTGATATTGATGATGACACATTTAACCGTAATCTGAATGCTAAGGGATTAACTCACTAGTCTTTGTACATCAACCGCAGAGCTGTGGGCCAAATTGCTTGTGCAGGACATAAACAAACATCACCACCGCACAAGTAGTTTAATGTGAAGATGTGAGATAAATGCACATATACTCACATATACACACACATGCACGTGCACAATGGGTATCTGTACAGTTTCCACCAAAGGGTTTCTGTACAGTTTCACAAGTCATTGGTCAGTCAGAGCTCCATGGTTGCAGAGTGAGCTTCTTACCCACACAGCCATCACTGAGTCCCAGTAAGTGTAATTAATCAGTGTTGACTTGAAGACAGGAGATTGCTGGACTTCAAAGGAGTTTAGATAAATTCATTTAATCTGACCTACCTAGGCACAGATGTGTCTGTGTGGTAAGAAGTTTTCTTCCCAATCACATTTCCAGGTTCAGTCCCACTGAATGGCACCTTGGGCAGGTGTCTTCTGCTATAGCCTCGGGCCAACCAAAGTTTTGTGAGTGGATTTGGTAGATAGAAACTGAAAAGAAGCACGTTGTATATATCTGTGTGCATATGTCTTTGTCCCATGCCACTGCTCAACAACTAGTGTTGGTGTATTTACATCCCCCATAACTTAGCAGTTTAGTAAAAGACACTGATAGAATAAGTAAATTGTCTTAAAGTTGAAAAACATTCATTAACTTTACTGAATTCTTTCACCACTTTACCTGATAATGACATACAGCTGAATGTTCTCGAGAGGCAGCAGACTGAAAGGATGGATGTTCCTTAGTGGATTGTGTAGGTCTGTAGGGCATTTTGAATGTAGGTTACATTCAGTGAGCAAATGATATTAAATGTATAAACTTATTAACATTAAAATTTCTTTGGTTTACTATGGCAATATACCTAAAAATAACTACTGAGAACAAGTTAAACAAATCAGATACAGTCATTGATTATGTCACAATTATCAATGTCTGTAACAATACAGCGTCATTGCTGTGGGAATATTTAACATCTTCCAACTTAATTACTTACATTGATAAGTTTAATGATTTCAATCAGGATATTCTGAGGTTCCCTTGGCTGGTTGTGTGTCATTATGGTGGTGGTGGTGGTGGTGGTGGTGGTCATTGTGGTCATTGTCATCATGACAGTGGTGGCAGTGTTGTTCTGTAGCCCTGTATTACTTCTGGTTGAGCAGGCCTATAATCAATGATGTTCCAGCTATGACCATCCCATGTTATTTTCAAGCATTGTATCCAAGACTGTGCTATCTGATGTTTCTTTCCCATTTTTTTATGATAATAGGTATGATTTGAGGGAAATTTAGCTAGCTACTATTTCTAACAAGTCAACTGTCTTCATAGAGGATCCTTTGTCATTTTTATATATTTCTTTATTGCCTACAGGGGGCTAAACATAGAGGGGACAAACGAGGAGAATCAAAGGGATTGTCGATTACATCGACCCTAGTGCGTAACTGGTACTTATTTAATAGACCCTGAAAGGATGAAAGGCAAAGTCGGCCTCTGCGGAATTTGAACTCAGAACGTAACGGCAGACAAAATACTGCTAAGCATTTCGCTTGGTGTGCTAACAATTCTGCCAGCTCACTACCTTTGTCATTTTCATATCCATTGTCACTGTCTTTCTATTTGTTGTTTCTTGTATAAAATAACCATGCAAACATCTCTTTACAAAATGATGACTCCTTTAATGTAGTGTTTGTGCTCTAGTAGTGTATTTTGTTTTATTGTGTTCAAATGTTGTATTACTGATTTATTCACATTGAGATTAATTATTACTTTTGTTCTTTCTGTTTGCTCTTTGTTTGCAGCGTATTGTTGCAGAGAAGAAGTAAGACAGTGCTAAATGTGTTTGATATTATTGATAATCTAGTCTTGTAAATAAATACAAGATTCTAAACTGTATATGTATGGTTATATGGCTAAAGCTAGGTTCGTTGTGGAGATAACTGTGGAAACATGGGAGCGTTATGTCACCAGCTTAAAATCTTTTGGGAACATTGTCGTCATCATCATTTACATCTGTTTTCCATGCTAGCATGGGTTGGACAACTTGACAGGAACCTGTAAGGACTGTAACAGGTTCCATAGTCTGTTTCAGCTTGGTTTCTATGGCTGGATGCCCTTCCTAACACCAACCACGCTACTGAGTGTACTGGGTGCATTTTATGTGGCATCATCACAGATGCTTTTAAGTGGCATCAGCACCAATGCTTTTTACATGTTATAAATGTGAACTCATAGATTTTTGTGTGAGACAGAACTTAATATAACATTTTTTCCAAAGCCATTCCGAATCAGTGGTGGTCACATTCTAAATTGAGCAAATATTAAATTTACTATAAATTTTATTGTTATATAGGTACCTGTGTATTAGTATAAACAATACTAGTTTATTAATACAGTACTATGTAAGATACTTGTTTGAGCAAGGTGCCAGTTAATTAGTCTAGTCACTGCAGGAATTTGAAGTTTCTGCTCTGATATTAGTGTCGACTATAAGAGGTTTCAGAACATCATTGTCCAGAAAGTTGGTGTTGTAGCTGTGAAAACATCTGGCTAAATAGTTGGGGTATTTGCCTCATGATTGTAAGGTGGTGAGAGATCAATTCCTGGCAGCGTGTTTTGCCCTTGAGCATGACACTTTATTTCACATTGCTCCAGTTCACTCATTTGGCATAAATGAGTAGTACCTGTATTTCAAAGTGCCCGCTCTGTTGTATTCTGTGTCACACTGAATCTCCCTGAGAACCGTGTTAAGGGTACACATGTCTGTGGAGTGTTCAACCACTTGCACCTTAATTTCACAAGCAGGATGTTCTACGTTGATCAGTTCAGCTGGAACACTCATCATCGTAACTGACTTAGTGCCAGTTATACCTGTTCATACTTGCAAGGTTCTTGGTGTATGTATGTGTGTATGCTGTAGACTTACTTCGTCACCCATCATACCGTATGCCATATCCAGCAAAGGCTTTTGACATTTTGCATTTGCATGCTTTTGAGCTTGTATTCTGCAAGGCACCACTCGTTTCCAGCTGAGTGAACAGGAGTAATGTACCTTGACCAAACACACTGTATTGTCTGGTTTAGGAATTGAATGCCCCACCACATGGTCGTGAGTCTAACACCTTAACCATTAGACTATGCATCTGTACAAGTTAGTTACCTAATTATAATTTCTTGTAATTTTATATGATGTTGTGGAGCATTTATTTATTTTTGTAGATAACAGGGGATTGAATTGAAAAGAACGGCAAGTATTATAATTACAATGGTATGTGGTAGAGATTTGTGAATAAAAACTATCTAAATTTGTCTTAAAGGTTAATGAGTAATGTGGTTGTTGGTTATAAAGGTTAGATGCTTTGTTGACTGTTGGAAAGAGGGATGAATGGATTGATAGATCGGTGAAGTAAGGAAGATAGCTACCAGAATGCTTTTGAATGAAAGTAACCAGCACCAGAAACTGATTTGAGAGGTTTGACTATTTTCACCAAGTTTTTGTTAGTTTCTTTATGAGTCAAGTTGTATGATAGTATTAGTTGGTTACTTATTGTTTAGCCATATTTAAAAAAGAATCTTTGTCATCATCATCTATCTACTTTCCCTGCTGTTATGAGATGGATTGGTTGTCATAGTTTCAGTTGCCTCTGACTGAGAGCTACAGCTCCCAAAGACTAGAGACTTCTACATATCTTTGGTTTGGTTTCTATAGCTGGATGGTTTTCCTAATGCCAATTGCTTTACATAGTACTGGTGCATTTTCTCATGGCACCAAAACTGGAGAAGTTAAATTGTCCTTGGTCAGAGGGGAATAGAGAGACTGTTATATATATATATATATATGTAAAGATAAATTAAAATAGAAATATTCTATTGACAATCAAATAATTTATTCATATTACAGTATTACATTAAATACTATGTATATAATATATAACATAACATAATATTATATAAATAATTATAAAAACCGTAAAAGGCCAACAAATTGTTTCGACTTATATTTTTTCTGATATATATAATCACAGTTCCATTATAGATGGAACTGTGATTATGTATATAAGAAAAAAATATATAAGTCAAAACAATTTGGCCTTTTACGGTTTTTATAATTATTTATATAATATTATGTTATATATTATATTCATAGTATTTAATGTAATACTGTAATATAAATAAATTATTGGATTGTCAATAGAATATCTCTATATTTAATTTATCTTTATTATTGAATTATACCAATATTTATATGGTATCCAGCTGAAGTACCAGTGAATTGGATGTCTAACACACCCCTTTGAAGGATTTCTTTTCCTCAGTTTGTTACTTTATATATATACGCACACACACACACACACAATGCAATATCTATTTCCTTTAACCCAGAAACTACATTTGAGAAATTAGCATGGTTATGTCTTTTACATGATATGATCTGTAAGATCCTGAATTCAGTTCGTAAATTGCTAAGAATGCAATGTGAAATATATCTGCAACCCCACTTTAAGAGAATTTAAGGTTGCATTTATTTATGTTACTTGTTAAAACATGGTAAGTAAGAGATCTCCAGTGTTGATATATGGCCAAGCCATTTAAGTTGACATTGGTGAACATTAGATAGATCAGCTGATCTCAGCTAACAAATCTGTTTTTTGAGTCAACAGGAGACTACTGAAGTTTCATAATACTAAGCATACAACTGCTCACGTGCAGTTTAATATTTTAAGACTTATGCTCAATTTTCAAAAAGCGTGTTGTAGATTCTTATAAGCAGTTTTAGCCAGTAACTTGCTCCTTTTAATTTCTTCAAAAGTATTACTTTCATTGAAGATTATTGAACTCAGGTACATGGACATGTACCTTCACTGTCTGTTTCATATTCAGTATAATAAGTACACACTGCTTACTTTTTCTACTGCATATCATATTTTCCACTATACTTTCATGTTATGTAATACAGAAGTGACACTGTTATTTTGAGGTGGAATCTTGTGGGGCTTTTAGTTTTGTTGTTTGTGCACTACATGATATTATGCATGATAAAATACTTTTAGCTTCATGAATATGTATACCTGCACTTTAATTTCAATTTTGTCTTGACCTGTTTGATACCAACCTTGTTAGAGATTACCTCAAGTTCCTTGATACAAAACCATTTCCTTTAGCCCTTAGGAGACAACAGGGCCAATCTATCAGTCAAAAACTTGAATGACGAAGAAGATTGTATTAGTTGTATATATGTAAAACTTCATTTTTTTTTTTTTTTTGAAAAATAAGTGTACGCCCTCTGTAGGGCTTGTGAAAAGGGCTCCGTCTTCTTGGCACTGAAACTCCAAATGAGGCTCTGCCTCTTGAGGGTTAATTTGTTCCTATTTAAATTAAAACTTCTATCATAATTTTGTGTAAGAATCTTTTAAGTTACATACACCACATTAAAGAACAATGATATATATTACTCAATTCCTTCAAATTCTTGATTATTTTAAAAATTGGACCACATCATAGTGCAGGTGTGGCTGTATGATAAAAAGCTTGCTTCCTAACAACATGGTTCTGGATCCTATGTGGCACTGTAGGCAAGTGTCTTCTTCTATAGTTTTGGGTCAATCAAACCTTTGTGAGTGGATTTGGTAGATAGAAACTGAAAGAAGTTTGTCATATATGTGTATGTCTATGTCTGTTTGTCTCCCACCACTGCTTGACAGCTGGTTTTGGTTGTGTTTACATCCCTGTAACTTAGCAGTTCAACAAAAGAGATTGATAGAATAAGTACCAGGCTTTAAAAAAAAAAAAAAATCGGGGTCGATTCATTCGACTAAAAATTCTTGAAAACGGTACCCCAGCCTGACCACTATAGTCTTAGCAAAAATGTATGTTGCTGATACCATAAGAATTTATAAGCTTTCAAGAAAATGTGAAATTTTTTTCAGAAGAGTGGATCTTGAATAATGCTATAAAGAACAGCATATAAAGATTGGGTTGAAAGCCTTTTTAGATGAAAATGTCAAAGGTCACCCATGTGACTTGAACCCACATCTTTATACCTGCAGGTTGTTTGTAGTTTTGATAACATGTTGTTCATAAGAACATTTAGAAATTTACTTCATTAAATCTGATTTTGTACTTAATTATATAAATTGGTAAATCCTGTTTGTGAACATAACGTTTTAATATTTTGAATGCTTCATAAAATGATTGAATTTAATTTGTTTTTAAAAATGCAAATGAATACAATGATGATGATTTGCATGTAACTTTGTATACTAATTATAAGGCGTACGTGTTTTGTCTTCCTGTTAGGATCCCTATATCCAATCAATGGAACACCACACAGATTGGGTAAATGATGTTGTTCTTTGCTGTGGTGGCAGAACATGTGAGTTTCTTCTGTTCATATATATTTATTTATAAAAGGGAAAGGGAAATAAATAAAGCTTCTAACAATGCAGAAAGTTTGACAAAAACCTTTATATTTCAGGCACAAAGAACTATCTTCACAAGGAAACAGTCCTAGAAATGTGTATTTACACCAATTTCGTTATATTATGTTAAAATACTCAGCATTTTGGCTAGCAGCAACTCTCTAGCTGTTGGAGAATTGTTTGTATTAATGCTGAGCAGTTTAAAATAAAGTAACAAAATTAGTATAACTACACATTTCTTGGACTGTTTCCTTCTGAAGACAGGCCTTTGCACCTGAAATATAAAGGTTTTTGTAAAACTTTCAGCATTGTTAGAAGCTTTCTTTATTTCCCTTCTATTTTCTTACTTTTGTACTACAATGCTTCAAGCAAACTACAACACTTAGATTTATTTATTTTCCATCTGTATGTATGCTGGTTTTAGACCAGGTATATTGTATCACAGCATGCCTTAATAGGTGACAAAAAGTGTTGGTGTCCAGATTCTATACAGTCTAAAACATACATGACTTTTTCTGTATTTTATTAATACTATTATGTGGCTCATATTCTGTGCACTTGCCTATCCTATGGTTTGATGCTCCCACATCATACTGCATTGGATATAGGAGTGGAGTGTGAGACCTTCTGAGCCCGAACATTAGTTATGTGTCATGCTTCACAGTGCCTGTGTCTATTCTTTGGGTGTGTGGTAAGAAGTTTGCTTTCCAACCACTTGGTTCCAGGTTCAGTCCCACCGTGTGGCACCTTGGCCAAATGTCTTCTACTTTAGCCTCGGGTAGATCAAAGCTTTGTGAGTGGATTCAGTAGATGGAGATTGAAAGAAGCCCATCGTATATGTATATGTGTGTTTGTGTGTGTCTGTGTCTGTCCCCCATCACTGCTTGACTACTGTTGTTGGTGTGTGTATATCCCTGTAAATTAGCAGTTCAACATAAGAGACTGATAAAATAAGTACCGGGCTTTAAAAAAGAAAAAGAGTACTCAGATAGGTCCATTCCTTAAGGTTGTATCCCAGCATGCCTGCAGTCCAATGACTAAAACTTGTAAATGAATAAAATGATAAAATATCAACCATATTTGTTGTAATCAGATAATTTCTACTGAAGAGAGAATTCATGATGTTGTATTGACAGTAAACTTTTCCAGCTATATTGTTAGTAGTGGACTAGGGTACTGTGTTTTCTTTTAAAATTTTGTGTATAAATCTTTTAACCCTTTAGCATCTAAAGTAGCTGTTCCTGGCCCAAATAATCTACCTGTTTCATTTTTAAACAGGTCAGATCCAACCTCTCACACTTACCCTACAATATTATTCTAAAAATAAACAATCACGTCATTGAAATCTCAAAGCTACAAGGTTATGCATGACTAAATTGAATCAACATGAGTAAATAAACATTACATTTGACAGAAAAATCTGAATGCTAAAAGGTTAAACCAGCTGTTTCTGACCCAAATAATCTACCTGTTTTATGTCCAAACTGATCAGATCCAGCCTCTCACACTGACCCTAAAAAGAAACAAACACATCCACAAATCCTTGAAGCTATTGAGACAATGCTTGATTAATTCTAAACTGTGAACAAATGAGCATTACATTAGACAGAATAATTTGAATGCTAAAGGGTTAAATTCTAATCTGTTGAGAATCTAGGTGATAAATTAAGCGAGAAATTCTTTCAAAGTATATTTATTGTGGTAACTGTAAATCTCATTTCTTGACAGTGATATCTGCATCCAGTGATACAACGGTGAAAGTGTGGAATGCCTACAAGGGATTTTGTATGTCTACATTACGAACGCATAAGGTAATTATTGGACATTAAATTGCCATTTCCTTAACAATTTGTTTTTAATCTAGGCAAATTTGAAATACGTGGTTAGTAATTAGCAGTCAGATACTAATTACCATGGCTTCAATTTTGTTACAATCATTGCATGCTCCAGCACACATCACTCTTGATTGGATGGTATTGTGTTGTTTAACCCTTCAACATTTAAACTGGACATATCTGGCCTAAAATATTCTTCCTGTTTCATGTTCAAAGGCTCAGGCCTTTCACACCTACCCTACAATGCCATTCTAAAAATAGACAATCACATCATTGAAATCCTAAAACTATGAGATAATTCATGATTAATTCAGAACATTGTGAATAAGCATTACATTTGACAGAGTCATCTGAATGCTAAAGGGTTTAGTCCATCAGCTTTGATTAAGCAGACCTACAATGAAAATCATTCTAGTTATGATCATCCTGGCTTTTAGTCATGCTTAGTGTACTTTGAATAACACTATCTTAGATCTGCCATGAAACCCGACTCCTCATATAGCCAGAGCTTTAACTCAATTTTCACAACATGTAAGTGACTGAGATCACAATACTCCCCAACCTAAACGGGATGCCAGTCTGTTGCAGAGTTAATTCCCCAGCTTTTACTGAAACTCATTTACAGTTGAGTGAACTGGAACACACATGGAATAAGGTGTTTTGCTTGAGAATACAATGTGTTGCCTGTTCTGGGAATCGAAACTGTGATTTTAAGATTGTGGGTGCAACATCCCTTCCCACTAAGCCACACATCTTTACCAAAAACTATGTCCATTTTTGAGATGGTCAAGGTGTAGTTAAAGAGAAATTTGTCTGCTATTTCTTATGGGTCAAATGAAATACCTGTAGCTGAAGTACATTTCACTTTTTATTTTACTTCATGTACATTAGAGAAGTTTTGAACAGTTCTGCAAAAACTAGATGATTCAAAATTCTTTAAAGACCCCCCCCCCCTCCCCCCTCCCTCCCCCCTCCCTCCCCCTCTCTCTTCTCTCCTCTTTCTTCCCCTCTCTCTCTTCTTTCTCTATCTCTCTCCTTCCGTATCTCTCTTTCTCTCATTAAGAAATTCTAACTATCCAGACCTCCTCCATTGCATATAATTATGAGAAATGGAAGAAAATATGAGAACTAGTATTATCATAAAATGTTTTATAGTCAAATTAGAAATCCACTCTGTGGTGAAAGTCTGTTAATTATGAACATAATTTATTTAAAATAAGATCGATCACTTGTTGCTTGCTAGTCATCTTTGCAGGCTGAAGGAGGACACTGGCTTATATTCAGTGACAAGGCTGTATAGGACTGTTGGAAACCCTGGTGTAACATTGAAGACATGAGCAACTTCTCAGAAAATTCCTTTAACCCTTTTAGCATTTAAACCGGCCATATCTGGCCCAGATACTCTACTTGTTTTATATTCAAACTAGCCAGTGCCAGCCTCTTATACCTACCTTAAAACATTATTCTAAAAATACAGTCACATCATCGAAATCTTGAATCTCCAAGGTAATGCATGATTAATTTAAAACAATGTGAATAAATAAGAGCTACATTTGATAAAATGATCTGAATGTTAAAAGGTTAAATCATATTAGAACTAAAATTTAATATTACAATTTAAGTGTGTTGGTCATATACATTGGTTGATGGTGGGGATATCAGCCATTGTGTCCTTAATACTCACTGTTTGTTACCTTATACAGTTATATTTAAAACGATTTGTTACATCATCATTTGATGTCTGTCTTCCATGGGTCGGACAGCTGGCAAGCCAGAAGACTGTGCCATGCTCTACTGTCTTTTGACATGGTTTCTATGATTGGATGCTCTTCATAATGCTACTCACTTTACAGAATGTGATGGGTGCTTTTTATGCAACACCAGCCACAAATGAGGTCACCAAATAACTTACAAGACATCTCAGTGAGGAGTAGTCTTGAAAAGGAGGTGGCTTTGTGCCAGGTGGTGAGAGATTAGAGTATGATAGAGGAACAGAAATAGATGTCTTACAGTAGATGAGATACATGGCTACCCCAATTGGAGAGAGAGGAGGTAATGAACATGTGTAATGTGTGTATATATATATATATGTAATATATATATATATATATATATATATATATAATTATGGAGATGTACTTGCATAGCAAGTGACCTGATCTGAGATCGTGTGCTGGAACGAAAACAATTGCAGCGCGGAAGGTGTTTATAAGCCATTTAAAATAACACACAAAGACCGTTAAATTCGCTTCAACATTTAAATCTTTTTAATTTGTCAAAATCTCAGATGCACCACAGAATTTTGTCAGTGAACAGGTCGCGGTCTCAAAGCGACGAAAATATTTTGACAGATTAAATTTAAATGTTGAAATGAATCTAACGGTTTATGTGTGTTTTTAAATGGCTTATAAACACCTTCCACGCTGCAATTGTTTATATATATATATATATATATATATATATATATATATATATGTGTGTGTGTGTGTGAAATATTTGTGATTATTATTATTTTATTCTTCAATATTGATATTGGCAATATTCTATGAATTTTAAAAACATTGATATAACATGATCAGTTTGGTCATCAATATTTTTTTTTCCTTCTAAATTGGTGAGCTGGCAGAATCATTAGCATACCTGGTGAAATACTTAGCAGTATTTCATCTGCCTTCATGTTTTGAGTTCAAATTCTGCCATTCATTGCTGTTCATTCTTTCAGGCTCGATAAAATAAGTACCAGTTAAGTACTGGAGTCAGTCTAATTGACTTCCCCCTCCCCTCAAAATCTACTGTCCTTTACCAAAATTTGAAACCATTGTTTGCTCTTCAAGATTGATATTAACAGTATTCTATGAATTTCAAAACATCAACGTAATGTAGCCAATTTTCTCATCAATAATTTTAATTTTACATTTTTGGTTAATATCTTTTGGTATTGTTTTATAGGATTATGTGAAGGCCTTGGCTTATGCAAAAGACCGTGAACAAGTAGCCTCAGCTGGTTTTGATCGGGCTATTTTCCTATGGGACGTCAATACACTGACAGCTCTTACTGCATCCAATAATACTGTCACAAGTAAGTATTATATTTATAGTATTCTATCATTAATTTGTGAAGGTACCTAGTATTATCTGTCTGCTATATTCATCTACTCTGTCTGTGATATCATTATGTCAATGTTGCTTGTGTCTTACATGGCTTACATACAGTTGGAAGTATTTAAAGTTCAATGCTAAACGCAGTTTTATGGTGTCACATTCCGGTAACATTGCTGTACATTAATACACAGTTACAACAGTTGTCTGAAGTTTTGAACTTTGTGTTTAGGACAAAGATTTACAATTCTAATAATCAGCTAATAACCAACACCAAGATGGATTCAAACAAAGTAGAGGGATTGCTACTACAGTCTAATTACAGGAATGACCGAGGTGATGTTCACACTGGTACCTGGTGAACACTATTCAACACAATATTAGGAGTGGTGGATACATTTCCATGCTTGTCTAATGAATGTAGCCTGGATTTTGAAATTATATTGAGAGGGGATCAGAAGGGATGACAGGGGACCAAGACTCCTGACACTTTGCTGTGCATGTCAAGCTAAGTAAAAGTGTGGTTGCCCTTGCATACAGGCTCACCCTCCTGCAACCCTTTCCAGCTGAGCATCCCTAATCTCATGGGCTTGTCGGTGCTGGTGCCTTGTAAAAAACACTCATGTCGGTGCTGTGTAAAAGCACCCAATACACTCTGTAAAGTGATTGGCATTAGGAAGGGCATCCAACTGTAGAAACCATTCCAAATCAGATATGAAACCCGAACAGCCCTTCAGTTGGTCTGCTTCTGCCAAACAGTCCAACTCATGCCAGCATGGAAACCGACCTTAAATGATGATGAGTTGAAAAGTGAGTACATAATTTAGCAAACTAGAGAAAAAGTGTTGTGGATTGTGGTATTACAGCTCACACAAAAATTAGCATATACAAGCCTGCATACTGACAACACTGTTGTATGTTTCTAAGACATGGGCTACTCATAATAGGCATCAAAAAAGATAAAAGGTAAAATGGAAAGATTTGCTACTAGTTGTGTGTCTATTGAGTCACACTTATGACCAAATCATTTGCGATCGGCAGGGCCTCCTGTAGATATGTCAGATGTGAGATCATCTAAACAGTTATTTTATGTAAAGTTACAATTCAGAAAATGACTACAACATAAACCAAAGAAACAATGCAAGGATTGTATTGATGAACGATTTAGTCTTCTAGGTTTCTGTCAAAGGAAGGTATTGCTAGGTTTGAGCTAGCCAAAAAGCAGCATGCACAGTTAAAATATACTTTGAGAAAAGGAGGTATCATTGATGCACCAGATGAGATTAAGAGTTGGAAATTTAGTCTTTGTGACAGAGATTACCTGTCAAAATCCTGTGGCTACATAAGCCACACGAAATCACAAAGTAATTTGAAAAATCAGGAAGTATCTAACAGTCTTGGAAGCCGTGTAAAAGGTCATGCATGCTGCAGTCTCTTCTCTGGTTCAAAATAAAGATCATTATCGACCCACAGTGTTGGAGAGCTGCAACAATTAGCTCAGATTTAAGTAGTAGTCAAACCCTCAGAATTATAAACACCCAAATTATTCTATAGTTATTATCAAGTATGTAATCTGGTACTCTGCTCACCAAGTAACACCTCAGCTCCACCTTACAAAGTTATTCATGACTATTCATTAGAGACATTTTCTCACTCAGTTCCTTGTTTATTTCTGTTGTTTGTCAGCTGTTTAAGTTGATCTGTTTGTAAACTGCACCTGTTTCTTCTAAATGCATTTTTTTAGCTCCGCTTACTACTACTACTACTAGTAATAAATTTCAAGGCCCAACACACAGCTGTTCTCAGTGTCATGTAGGAATATATGTGTGTGGTCTAAAGCACCAAAGTAATATTGTACAACAGGAGTAAAGTCAGCACTTGAACCTCTTAACTAACACCAGTCTATATTATTATTTAATGACTTTTTAACAGTCATTAAATAATGATATAGCTGCTTGTGATATATTCATGGTTTCTGTAAAAGCTATATAATGACAGCTTCTCATCCATTGTTTGTAGTATTGACTCTATAGACTGGTGTTAGTTAAGAGGTTCAAGTGCTGACTTTACTCCTGTTGTGCAATATTACTTTGGTGCTTTAGACCACACACATATATTCCTACATGACACTGAGAACAGCTGTGTGCTGGGCCTTGAAATTTAATACAATTTATTTTGCAATAACATTTAAATTTAGCTGGTAGACAGAAACTTTGTGTAAGCCTGTCATAAATATGCGTATGTCTTTGTGCCAGTGTTCGGCTGCTCACCCCACCACTGCTTGATGACAAATATTTATTTCCTTGTGATTTAGCCTTCTTTTAATCCTCTTTTTTTTACTTGTTTCTGTCACTAATCTGCAGCCATGCTAGGGCACTGCCTTGAAGAAATTTAGTTTAATAAATTGATGCCAGTGTTCATTTTTTTTTTTTTTAAGCCTGGTATTTACTCTATCAGTTTCTTTTGCCAAACCTCTAAGTTATAGGGATGTAAACGCCCCACCACCAGTTGTCAAGTGGTGGTGCATGGGGGACAAACACAGACACAAACACATAAATATATATACATAGATAGATACAGGCACGGTTGTGTGGTAAGAAGCTTGCTTTCCAACCATTTGGTTCTGGGTTCAGTTTTCCCATGTGGTACCTTGGGCAAGAGTCTTTCACTATAGCCTCGGATTGACCAAAGCCTTGTGAGTGGATTTGGTTGATGGAAACTGAAAGAAGCCTGTCGTATATATGTGTGTGTGTGTGTGTGTGTTTGCCCCCACACCTCCACCATCACTTGACAATCAATGTTGGTATGTTTACATCACTTTAACTTGGCAGTTCAGTAAAAGAAACTGATAGAATAAGTACTAGGCTTACAAAGAATAGGTTCTGGGGTCAATTTCTTCAACTAAAAACCCTTTAAGGCAGTGCTCCAGCATGGCCACTGTCAAATGACTGAAACAAGTAAAAGAATATGTACACCGGGCTTCTTTCAGTTTCATTCTACAAAATCCACTTGCAAGGCTTTGGTTGGCCTGAGGCTAAAACGGAAGACACTTGCTCAAGGCGCTATACAATGGTACTAAATCCAGAACCATATGGTTAGAAAGCCACACCTCAGCAAAAATGGCTTATAGAATAAGTGCTCAGATTTAAGAAAAAAAATACTGGAGTTTATCTGTTTGGCTAAAACCCAAGGCAGTGCCCCAACATGGTCACAGTCCAATGACTGAAACAAGTAAAAGACACAAAATGTAGGTGCAGGCATGGCTGTGTAGTAAGAAGAGGAGTTTATCCTCTTTTACCATGAGTGGGGAGGGCCCGTTGATGCGTTTTTAGATGGCCTGTGCGACCGGGAACGTATGTTCTCGGCATGCACAGGCGGTCCAAGGTGGCCTCAGCAGGTAGCTGTGGAGGTCATAAATAGAAATATGCTAGTGAAGGTGAAGGAGACCTTCTCAATAGACTGCTATACTTTCCTTGTCATGGACCCCCGCCACCCCCAATGATGCAGGCTTGCCTGCTGCCGGTAGGGTATCTGTGTGGGGTTTCGGATGAGGAGGATTTATTTTTTTGTGATTAAATTAAATGGTATTAAATATTGTTGTATATTGATATATATATATATATATGTATATATATATATATATTGTTGTATATTCTGTTGTGTCTGGGGAGAGTCATTTTGTTGTATATTGTTGTATTGTTATATTGATTGTATTAATATATTGTGTAAAAGAAACTGAATTCAAGGGGTGTTCGGTCGGCGGGCACCGAATACCCTTCCCATTTATAACATTCATATACGTAATTTCTCATCCCATTAATGTGATTGTCTAGCCCACATTGCTTCTATGTACTGCCCATGTGGCAAATCCAATGAAATAAAGAAGCTTGTTTCCCAACCATATTGTTCTAGGTTCAGTCTTCTGCTATAGCCTCAGGCCAACCAAAGCATTGTAAGTGGATTTGGTAGACTGAAACTGAAAGAATCCCATTGTATATATATGTGTGTGTCTTTGTGTCTGTGCTTGTCACCTCATCACCACATTACAACCAGTGTTGGCGTGTTTACATCTCCGTAACCTAGCGGTTCAGCTAAAGAGACTGATAGACTTAAAAAGTAAGTCCTGGGGTCAATTTGTTTGACTAAGACACTTCAAAGCAGTGCTCCAGCATGGCTGCAGTCAAATGACTGAAACAAGTAAAAGAAAAGAATATAAGATACCTGTCTTGCATTTACATTTAACAGGTATGGCTGGGTGGTTCAAAAGTTCATTTTGCAACCTTCTAGTTTCATGTTTTGTCCTGCAGTGTGACATTTTGGCAGGTGTCCTAGCTTTGGGTTGATACATGACTTATCGATAAAATTTTGCTGACAGAATCTCAAAAGGAAGCCTCTGTGTGTGTGTGCACGCGCATGCATATACATGCTTTCTCATTGACAGGTCAGTTGGCAGTGATATTCATGTCCAATAGACAAACTGTCTGGCAGCCCATCTGTGCATGTGGGATCTTGGAATTAAGTTTCTTACTTGAAAGACAAGGGTTGATATCAGAAAAAATATCCGATGAGTTGGCAGAATCGTTAGCACCTTACGCATCTGGGCAAAATACTTTGCAGCATTTTTTCTGTCTTTGTGTTCTGAATTCAAATTCCACCACGATAAACTTTGCTATTCATCTTTTGGATTCTGGGGGTCAATCTAAGCGGCTTATCCTTCCCCCAAAATTGTTGGCCTTGTACCAAAATTCAAAACCAATATTGATGGTGATGATGACAATGATGATTTGCATCTGTATTTGATATATTTGTCTTGCAACTACATTTGAATGTAATAGTTTTGTCTTGGAAAAGTGATCACCCTCGCCAGAAAATAAAAATCTGTTTACATGGTTGGAGCCGATGTCTTATAAACTTGATCTTTAATTAATCTCTTGTCTGATTTCCTCCTGGAACTGATGTGTCTTTATTAATCCATTAAACTGTTTGCTTCTAATAAGTCTTCGGTTAAAGAATCAGCTACTTATCAAACAGAGAATACAACCATTTAATTATTGTTAATAACCATGTCTGTTGTAATATATGTTGGTCATGTAAATTGCTTCATTAATTATAGAGATGAGAATTATATATTGAGTCGACTTATCAGATTGTCTTGTGAGATTAATCGGAGCACTGAGATATTTTAATGCAAAGAGTAAAACTTCATAGCCGAAGAATTACTTCTAATTAAACATTTTATTATCTTATTCCTAAATCTTATTTTATATAACCTAATGTTTACTTGCAACTTTCTTGATTGACCGTCTTAGAAAGCATGTTGGTATTATCATCATCATCATCATCATCATTACTACCACCATGATGATGATAATGATGATGTTTTTTTTTCCTGCTGGCATGCTTTGGATGGGTCTTCACAGTTTGAGTCTTGTGGAGATAAAATAATTTAGTTAAGAATAATAGAAATAATGTATAGTTCCTAAATTGAGTAACATGAATGGCAGATGCTCTGCGCTGTAATTAATAAGTACAGTTGCCCAGTTAGTGATGGATGGATGATTCAAATCCTATTGATGGGTCAATTTTTCTTTTGTGTCTCAAATTGATTATAAAGTCAAGTATCAGCTTTTGCACTTAAACAGTAACGTTTTTTACTTCTTTCTTCTTTCCAGCTTCCAGCCTTAATGGTAACAAGGATTCCATCTACAGTTTAGCGATGAATCCTCCTGGAACAGTCATTGTATCTGGGTCTACAGAAAAAATTTTAAGAGTGTGGGATCCTCGTACGTGTCAGAAAATGATGAAGTTGAAAGGTCATGGGGATAACGTCAAAGCTATTGTACTGAACAGAGATGGTACTCAGGTTAGTTAATATTTTGTGTCTGAGTTTTTTTTTTCTCTTTTATCATTGTTCTCAAACGTTATGTGATGGATGAGGACAGCTGTGTAAAGAAGTGCCAAGCTCTGATTGTGGAGGGTACCTGTGGAAGGGGTAGACTCAGGAAGACATGTGATGAAGGGGTGAGAAAGGATCTTCAGATGCTGGGCCTCCTCACAGAGGAAATGACAAGGGACCAGGAGATGTGGTGATTTGCTGTACTTGATAAGACACGCCAAGCCAAGTAAAATTGCTGTCTTCCACATACACAAGCTTGTCCTTTCAGGTTCTGGTGCCACATTAACAGCACATGTGTCAGTACTGCATAAATGCACCCATGGCAGTGTTACAGAAACACACCCAGCACATTCTGTTAAGTGATTGGGGTTAGGAAGGGCATCTAGCCATAAAAACCATGCCTCAACAGACAATTGGAGTCTGGCCAACTCTGTCAAACCATCCAACCCATGCCAGCATGGAAAGCGGGCATTAAATGATGATATATATATTAAATTCAAATTATGACAAACGTAAATTAACAAACGAAGTTTGCTTTTAGAAGCGCTGAGATGTCTTAGAAAGTTAAAGAAGTGATTTTACATTCTCAATCGCAGAATAATACTAATAATATAGCCTGAACAGGATAAACTACCCCTAATTGTTACAAACCTTTGTATTTCATCATTGTTCTGATGTGAGTTCTTATTAGACATTTTCAGATAAACATGAATCCTTTTGTACTTATTAACATCCTTCTAACTAAATATAGTTTTTCCAGGGTGAAAAACTAGAGGTAGTCGATAGCTTCCGCTATCTGGGCGACCAAGTTAGTAGTGGGGGTGGGTGCGCTGAAAGTGTAGCTGCTAGAATAAGAATAGCCTGGGCAAAGTTTAGAGAGCTCTTACCCCTGCTGGCGACAAAGGGACTCTCACTCAGAGTAAAAGGCAGACTGTATGACGCATGCGTACGAACAACCATGCTACATGGCAGTGAAACATGGGCTGTAACTGCTGAGGACATACGTAAGCTCGCAAGGAATGAAGCCAGTATGCTCCGTTGGATGTGTAATGTCAATGTGAATACCCGTCAGAGTGTAAGTATCTTGAGAGAAAAGCTGAACATTAGAAGCATCAGTTGTGGCGTGCAAGAGAGACGATTGCGCTGGTATGGACATGTGGTGAGAATGGAGGAGGATAGCTGCGTGAAAAAGTGCCACACCCTAACAGTTGAGGGAACCCGTGGAAGAGGTAGGCCCAGGAAGACCTGGGCTGAGGTGGTGAGGCAAGACCTTCGTACATTGGGCCTCACCGAGGCGATGACTACGGACCGAGACCTTTGGAAATGGGCTGTGCGTGAGAAGACCCGGCAAGCCAAGTAAGATCGTTGCCAGTGCCCCTGGACTGGTTCTTGTGCGGGTGGCACATGAGATGCACCATTTTGAGCGTGGCCGTTGCCAGTACCGCCTGACTGGCTCCTGTAGGATTTTCGAGCGAGATCGTTGCCAGTGCCCCTGGACTGGCTTGTGCGGGTGGCACATAAAAGACACCATTTCGAGCGTGGCCGTTTTCGTGCGGGTGACACGTAAAAGCACCCACTACACTCTCTGAGTGGTTGGCGTTAGGAAGGGCATCCAGCTGTAGAAACTCTGCCAAATCAGACTGGAGCCTGGTGTTGCCATCCGGTTTCACCAGTCCTCAGTCAAATCGTCCAACCCATGCTAGCATGGAAAGCGGACGTTAAACGATGATGATGATGATGATGATGATGATGATGATTTGCTTGATCCAGGCTGCATAATTTAGCTAAATGAAGGTGGTGGTGGAGGGGGAGTGGAATAGATTGCAATTATAAGAAGCTATATTTAAAGACAATTTAATACAAACTGCTAAATGAAGTGTTGTATTCAATTTATCACATTTCCAATTACTTTCTGTTTGCAGTAGTTTATTACAATTAATAAGCATGGAATATAACCCTAACTTAAATTTTAAGAAAGTACAGGTTTCCACTTCCTTACTGTAGATTATTTGAGAAACTGAATGGAATTAGAAGGGTCATAGAATCTGCATTATATATATTATTGAAATACTTTACACATTTTATTTCAGTAATACTTTGTTTTTGCTTATATATATATATGTATGAGATATCTGGCATCTTACGGTACTCAAGAAGACCTGTTCACCACAGTAGAATTGATAACCGGTGCTGGTGCCACATAAAAAACATCCAGTACACTCTTTGGAGTGATTGGTGTTAGGAAGGGCATCCAGCTGTAGAAACTAAACCAGAACAGACAATGAAGCATGATAGCATGGAAAACAGATGTTAAATGATGATATATATATATATATATATAAACTCCATTCAACCCATGCAAGCATGGGAAAGTGGATATCAAAACGATTATATATATATATATATATATATATATATATATATATATATATATATATATATATATCGTGGCCATTGCCAGTACCGTGTGGCTGGCCCTTGTGCCGGTGGCACGTAAAAGCACCCACTACACTCTCGGAGTGGTTGGCGTTAGGAAGGGTATCTAGTTGTAGAAACTCTGCCCAATCAGATTGGAGTCTGGCGCAGCCTTCTGGCTTGCCAGTCCTCAGTCAAATCATCCAACCCATGCTAGCATGGAAAGTGGACGTTAAACGATGATGATGATGATATGATGATTAGCATTTAAACTGGCTATATCTGGCCCAAATACACTACCTGATATGCTCAAACTGGCCATATCCAGTCGCTCACACCTAACGTACAATGTCATTCTAAAAATAAACAATCATGCCATTGAAATCTCGAAGCTAAAGATAATGCATGATTAATTCAAAAGGGTTAACAATGTATGTTTCAAACAAGTATTTGTTGGTAGATATACAAAACCAACACGCAAGTCTATGTTGGTGTAGAAGTTGACCTACTTTTTTGGCTGCAAAATTCAACTTCTGTGCTTGAAAATACATTAGAAAGTGACAGCTCAACATTAAGTAAATAGACTTTCTAGTTTCGTATCCAGCAAAATACACACACACACACACACACACACATACACACATATGCATCTAATGAAGCTTTGTTATTGTTTTGAAGCTAATGGAAATTTTATGTAATATATTGTTTGATTTTAGTGCTTATCTGGCAGTTCTGATGGTACAATTCGGCTATGGTCAATTGGGCAGCAGGTGTGTATGGCCACATTCCGGGTCCATAATGAAGGAGTGTGGGCGTTGCAGGTTAGTTTTTTTTTCTTTCCCCCCTTTTTCAGTTTTTATTTAAACCAATTCAGTTGAAATATGGCATTCTAAAAGATAGATTTAATAATTTTGCTTAATTTTCATTTACAAATGTTTTCTTATTTGACAATAATGTGAGAATTACTTATAAAAATAATAAGACACTTCTAGGTTGTACTAACCATTATGAGTTCAGTGTTGGGATATGGTGTTGTTCTCTACCATGTGTAACCTGCAATCATAGCCAGTTCAAGTTTTGTGACTGTGTGGTAAGAAGCTTCCTTCCCAACCACATGGTTCCAGGTTCAGTCCCACTGTGTGGCACCTTAAGCATGTGTCTTTTGCTAATGCCTCAGGCTGACCAAAGCCTTGTGAGTTGATTTGGTAGTCGGAAATTGAAAGAAGCCCATTGCATGTGTGTGTGTGTGTTGGTCCCACTACTATCACTTGACAATTGATGTTTGTGTGTTCACGTCTCCACAACGTAATGGTTCAGTCACAGAGAATGATAAAATAAATACTAAGCTTACAAAAAATAAATCCTGGGGTCGATTTCTTCAACAAAAAAACCCTTTAAAGCGGTGCTCCAGCATGGCTACAGTCAAATGACTGAATCTAATAAAAGAATATATTTTTAAATATATATATAGGTGCAGGCGTGGCTGTGTGGTAAGAACCTCATGGTTCCAGGATCAGCTTCAGTGCGTGGCACCTTAGGCATGTGTCTTCTATTATATCCTTGCTTGAGCAGACCAAAGCCCTGTGAGTGCTTTTGGCCGACAGAAACTGTAAGAAACCCATCATACAAATGTGTGTTTGTGTGTGTGTGTGTGTGTATATATATATATATATATATATATATATATATATATATATAAAAACATTTTTACCTTAACTATGTCATGAAATGTTCAACTACCCATAAACTGCTGCATAAATAACCACAATGTAGTTAGCCCTGAATGAGCAAACTTGTGAACACAGATATTCTAACCATAATCGTCCTTCCTGTCTTGGGCACTGCACATCTAAGACTGCATTATCTAATGTGTGCCTTCCTTTCTAAGACATAGAGTGCAGTTTCAGTGAAGTGCGTTGTTTCTAGCAGTTCAAACCACCAAATAGAGGTTGGTTTATGTTTTAGTGTTTGGATGAAGATGTTCCTGTTTCCCTCTTGTTTATTTCTGGAAATAGAGACTTAAAATATTTTATTATAAGAAGTTTAGTTAGAAAAATCATTGATTCAGGCAACATTGAAATTTGCTTCTCTCTTTCCGCAGGCTAATGAATCGTTTTCAGTTGTGTACTCTGCTGGCAGAGACAGACGTGTATGGGCTACAGATATAAGGGACCCTGAATATCGGACATTGATATGTGAAGAAAAAGCTCCTGTATTAAAGGTAAATTGACGTAATATATGTTTTCACAACACAAACCATTAACAAAGTTTCTTTATGCTTGCTTCACCTGATGTAATGGCCAAATCACCTTTAATCCTTTACCATTCAAACTGGCCGTATCTGGCTCAAATATTCCCCATTTTATGTTCAAAGTAGTCAGATCCAGCCTCTCACACCTGCCCTACAATGTCATTCTAAAAATAAACAATCACATCATCGAAATCAAAGCTAAGAGATAAGGCATGATTAATTCCAAAACAATGTGAATAAATAAGCATTACATTTGCCTGAATAATCTGTATACTAAAGGGTTAACTAAACTTGCCCTTTCACCATTCACACCTGCTTCCCACATTAGCATGGTCTAGATGGATTGCTATGATCCAAGTCATTTAATTGGGAACCACTACTCTTATTAGGTGGGTTGGAGGGTCATGTCTTGCTTGTGCATTTCATTTTTGGCTTGATTTCTATGACTGGATGCTATTCCTGTCACCAACCACTTAAAAGATAGTTCTCAACACGTTTTACTGTGGCATCAACACTAGAGAGGATGTCATGTCCTTGACAAGATGGGACTAAAAGGACCTTTTGAACCTATGCTTTCTTTACTTGCACACCAAACACTTTTCAGATTGTACTAGATGTATTTTTACTATGGTATTAGCACAAGAAATTTTGCCTTGCATACCATGAGAGCAAAGTATGCTCATGACTCTCACACAAATATGTTTACTCAAGACAGTATGTCCAAGAGAGAAAATATTGATAGAACTGGGATGAGTGTACAAAGAACGCAAGAGTGTAATTGTCAAAATAGTGATTGTAATGAGAGGAAGAAACAATCGTTCATGACTGACTGTACTGAGAGAGTGAAAAGTAAAGTGTATTGGGTATATTTACATCTGGTGCAGCCTCTTATACATGAGCTTATGATGGGCAACAGCAGTAGAGTGATGAGGATGGTTGTTGGGAAAATGAATGCAGATGGGTTTCACACTTGATCTTAATTCTTATGACTACAAACTTATGGTTAACTTGCACTGACCTCCAGAATGCTGATATTACAATTTAGCTTGACTCTGATTCAGACTCACCAAAAAGGAAAGACAAGTGAAAAATCAGTTTGTCATTTTGTCAACCAATATGTTTGGTGTTTATCTTGGAGTTCCTCTCCTTTGTTATCGTAATTTTCTTACATTTGCTTTTTTCCTGCTTGTATGGGTTGAACAAGGTTTCTTTGAGGGAGAATTCTACAAACAGATACTCTTCATGTGTACTGGGTGCTTTTTATGTGGCACTAACACCAGCAAAGTTACCAAGTAACTTACAAGACGCTTCAGCTGAGGTGGGGGTGGGAGTATTGAGGGAGGTGGCTTTGTGCCAAGTGACGAGGGGGTTAGAGTATGATACTAGGACAGAACCTGGTAACTTGCGGCAGAGGCGATGCATGGTTGCCCCAGCTGTGAAAAGAGAAAGAGAGAGAAAATGTTGAAGACGAAGTGTCAGATATACCCACAAATTACAAGGTACTCAAGATTGGATAAGATGAGTGGGTAGGTAAGTTTGCAAGGATGTGAAAGGAGAGTGGGAGATGGGAATGCAGTGAGTGAACACATGTGGTGTGGAGAAGGGTATTAGGAAGATATGTTGTGGTGGAAGAGAGAGAGAGAGATTCATTGGACAGATTTTGTGCAGGTAAGTTTGCAAGAGTGCAGAAGGAAATTGGGAGGTAGAGATGTGGAGAATAAAGTTAGGAAGTTTTCATTTGATTGGTATTGGAGAATGAATTTTGACTAATCACCCGGTGTTTACAATGTAATGAACACCTACATAAAGTGACTAACAGAAACAGCATTCTTCTACTGTGTAAAAAAATGTCATCATCATCATCATCGTTTAACGTCCATTTTCCATGCTGGCATGGGTTGGAGAGTTTGACTGAGGTCAGGAGAGCCAGCAGCTGCACCAGGCTCCAATCTAATCTGGCAATGTTTCTACAGCTGGATGCTCTTCCTAACACCAAGAGTGTAGTGGGTGCTTTTTATGTGCCACCAGCACAGGAGCCAGTCAGGCGGGCCTGGCATTGGTCAAGTTCAGATAGTGTTTTTTTCATGTCACTGGCATGGGAGCCAGTCAGGGGGCATTGGTATCGGCCACATTCAGATGGTGTGTCTTACGTGCCACCGGCATGGGAGCCAGTCAGGCATATTATTATTATTAAGGTAGCATGCCTGGCAAAATGCGTAGCAGCATTTCATCCATCTTTACATTCTGAGCTCAAATTCTGTCGAGGTTGACTTTTCCTTTAATCCTTTTGGGTTCGTAAAATAAGTATCAGTTGGATGTAATCGACTTAACCTGCCTTCAAACTTGCTGACCTTGTGTCAAAATTTGAAATCATTATTATTACCTCCGCCTTAGCGAAGGCAGAGGTATTGTTTTCAGTTGTGTTTGTTTGTTTGTCCGTGGACAAGATATCTCAAGAACCGCTGGATGGAATAGGATGAAACTTTCAGGGCTGTTTGGCCTTGCGACTGGCACAAACTGATTAGATTTTGAGATCGATCTGGTACCGGACAAGGATTCTGGATTATTTTTCCGGTTTTTTACTTAATTTTTGAGAGTGGTCTGGTTCATTATTAGTATTCTCATTTGTGAGAGCAGTCGAGTTTATTTCAGATATTCTCATTTTAAAAATCATGTCTGGCTAATCATTGAAAGGACTTTTGTGTTGCCTTGGCAGAGGTTTGCACTCTCTGAGTGCTCTTGTTATTATTATCATCTTCTTTGTTTTTTGTGGTTCCCCAGAACCTGTGTTTTTCAATCATTCTGTACAAAGTAAGCTTCGCATAAATTAGCTACATTTTTTGATAACCCTTTGCTTTAAAATATTTCTATTTTGTTTCTATTTAATCTTATAGCTTGAACTATCTCAAACAGATAACCAGCAATCTTTATGGGTTGCAACAACAGATTCTTCCATTTGTAACTGGGTAAGTCTTAAAATTCATGTGTGCAGTTGTTGTTATTATCCTCATCATTATTATTGAGGTAGTAAGCTGGCAGAATCGTTAGCTCTCTGGACAAAATGGGTAGTAGCAGTTTGTGCGTCTTGATATTCTGAGTTCAAATTCTTCCAAGGTTGACTTTGCCTTTCATCTTTTGGGGCAGGTCAATAAATAAGGTATCGGTGAAATACTAGGGCTGATAAAATCAGTTAACCTCCTCACCCAAATTTCAGGCTTTGAACCTTTATTAAAAGAAAGAATTATTATTATTATTATTAATTCTCATAGTAATGGTGGGGATGATGATAGTATCCATCTTTCATGCCATCTTAGTTGAACCAGATAGGCATGCTTCATTTTCAGCTTGTTTACTATAGCTGGATGTCCTTCCTAACATCAACCACTCTACATAGTGTACTGGATACATTTTACCTTGTCACCTTCGCTACAGAGGCTGTCATGTCCTCAACATAACTAAATGGTCCTCTTAATATTAAGTTCACGTCGCTCATTTGCTAACCCTTTTCCAGAGTGTATTGGGTGCATTTCTTTGTGCACCAGCACCAGTGGGGTTGCTTTATATCTTAATATTAAAGGAATGAATAAGCTACTTGTTCTGGGGAAAACATTTAGTTCCTTGTATACAGCTTCCACAACTGTGTAATTATTCTAAGGGACTTCATATATCTCTATATGGATCTTCTGGAGACCTTTCCTTTAGTTAGCTGAATTAAGCTAATATAATATTAAGAATGCTAATGGGATTTTGAATACTTTATGGGGATATTTGATTTTTTTTCCTTTTAATCTATTTAATGTCAAATGATAAATGTTTACGTGTTGCAGCCAATCAAGTCTCGAAACTCAAGGTGCTCAGGTGATTACGAAAATGAAAAGACAGTCCCTATGTGTACGCAACCAGATTTTACTATCAAAGGTAAGTGTATTTTGTCTTTAGTTCAGTCACATACATGATTTATCGTTTCTTATTTATTTTAGTGAAGGTGCATAGCTAAGTGGTTAAGGTATTCAGCTAACAATCGTGCGGTGTTGAGTTTGAGTTTGATTCCCGTCAGCGTGTTGTGTTCTTGAGCAAAGACGCTTTATTTCACATTGCTCCAGTCCACTCAACTGACAAAAATGAGTTGTGGTTGTATATGTATTTCAAAGGGCCAGCCTCGTTACATTTTGTGTCACACTGAATCACTTTGAGAACTACTTTAAGGGTATGCATGTCGGGAGTACTCAGCCATTAATTTCAGAAGTAGGCTGTTCATTCATCAGATCAACTGGAACCCTTGTTCAATGTAGACAGAATATCAGATATCTCAGATAAATCTGGTGGTAGTAATGACAATCAGGATCAGTGGTCTTCAACCAGGGTCCTTGTTGTAAGTGCTAATGTATTAATTTTTATTTTTTTTAAATGTTCTTAAATATTTAGCTGCTATAAAGTCGATGGAAACAGTCAACCCCTTTTGCTGGCAGACTGATATTTTGATCAGCAATTGTACTTACTGAACAACATTTTGGTCATTTGCGACATAGCTCAATGTAAAAAATACTCTCCTTTTGAACCTTGAATGTATCAAAGCATCGCAAGAGGGCCCTACTACATGCATTCTTCCAGAACTTCCATGATTTGCATGTCAAAACATATTTAGAATTATATATTTATAGATATACATGCTCAAAAGCAACATGGCAGCATCCAGTGGTTCACATTGCTTTGTTCACAAAAAGTGGTCTTTGTTCAATGTAGACAGAATATCAGATGTCTCAGATAAATCTGGTGGTAGTAATGACAGTCAGGATCAGTGGTCTTCAACCAGGGTCCATGTAAAATTTTGTTTGGTAAAATTTAAGTGCAATAAATCGGTTATACTTCTACAATACCCAAAATATTAAAAAAAATTTTTTATATCTTTCTGCTATTGATTGTTGCTGGGCCTTCATTTTGGGATTATCTTGTGACCGAAATCAATAAATATTTCACCTGTTGTATTGGGGAAAATGAGACCACTTCAATAAATGTTCCAAAATATATCTGTGACAGTCACTGATACTAGAAAAACTATGAACATTTGTCAGTTTGCCTTTGAATGTGGGATTCATATTTAAACACACTACAGAGCAGTACTGGAAAATAAATTTCCTGAAAATTATTTACTCATGCCACAAGGATTTTAAAAATAATCTTCCTGCAAAGAGGTTAAATATTTTTCAGTTCCAAGGCTTGTTTCTCCATGGTTCTAAGTTAAGATTTTGCGCTATAATTTTCTTTGCCTTATCAATCCCAAATAAATGAAAAGCAAATTCTAATATGTTGTTGGGATTTCTTCAGTCAACTATGTTCCTCTTATAAAATTTAGTATCCTTTTGGTAATCATTGTCATAAATAGAAGAGAATATGTGTAAGTTCTAAGTCCTTATTGTGTAAATTAATGAAATTACCTATTATGAACTCTTATCATCCTTATCTTGTGTCTGCTTTTTAGGCTGGCATAGATTGAAAAGGCGGTCATGTTTGTTTTAGTTCTTATTGGGAGTTACTGCCATTGTAGATTGATTGGACAACCATGTCTCATATGCGTGTGATTTTTTGACTTAGTTTCTATGGCTTTATGCTTTTCCTCTCACCAGCCACTTTACAAAATGTACTGGGTGCATTTCATCATGGTATCAACACTAGATGGGTTGTGATGTCCTTTGGTATTCTAAAGGAGTTTTCTTAACCTGATATTGCCTGAACTCATTTGCCAAACACTTTACTATATATAAACAATATTATATGTATAATTTTCTTTCATTATTCTCTTATTCTTTTACTGGTTTCAGTCGTTAGATTGTGGTTATGTTGGGGCACTACTTTCTGCAATATAGTAATTACACTGATCCTTGTACTTATTTTATTGTCCTAGAAATAATGAAAAGCGAAGTGGACCATGGCAGAATTTGAGCTTGTAATGTAAAATTATGGAATCAAATGGATGATGCCCTAATACAGTGCTCTGCATCCTTTTTTCACTTGCAGTATACTTATATTCTTAGCAAAATTCAGTGGCACAGCTGAACTAAAAATACAACTAAAAGTATAGGGGGAAAAATTATATTCATGTTAACCTACGGCACACCTAGCATCGTCTTGTGGCACACTGGTTGCAGAGCACTGCTCTAATAATACTGCCACCCATCAGCTTACAATATAATATTGAAGTATTAACTTTTTTGTTTACATAACTTAATGTTGTGAACTGGTTTATATGTAAAGGAAAAAATATTTTGAAAACCCACTTGTAGTGGGTATTTATTGGAAGTTTGAGAATACCATTTTTGTGTCAGTTTTTGGTTTGATACATAATGTACCAGCATCATATGATAATTTAAGGTTTACCTTGGTTTATATTAGCAGGATCAGAGTGACTCTCCTGTTCACTTCTGCTAAAATAGGAAAAAAAAAAGATGTTTGTGGTGATAAACTAATTAAATAAAATATCATTTCTCTCTCTCTCTCTTGTAATATGTAAAAGTAGTTTAACTCTTTAGCATTCAAACTGGCCATATCTGGCCCAAATATTCTACTTGTTTTATGTTTAAACTGGCCAGATCTGGCTTCTGCTATCTACCTGATAATGTCATAGTAAAAATAAACAATCACATCAAAATCTCAAAGCTACAAGATAACACATGATTAATTGAAAATATGAATAAATAAGCTTTACATTTGACAGATTAATCTGATTGCTAAAGGGTTATCCCTGTAGTATTCAGATTACTCTTTCAAATATAATGCTTATTTAATCACACTGTTTTAATTAATCATGTATTATCTCGTAGGGTTGAGATTTTGATGATGTGATTGTTTATTTTTAGAATGGCATTGTACAGTAAGTGTGAGAGGCTGGATCTGGATTGTTTGAATATAAAACAGGTATAATATCTAATCCTGATATGGCTGGGTTAACCCTTTCGATACCAACCCGGCTGAAACCGACTCTGGCTCTGAGTACAAATGTTTTGTTTTCATAAGTTTTGAATTAAAATCTTCCACCAAACCTTAGTCACAATTTATGTTCCTAACACTAACTGAATGATAACTAAATTATTTTACTAAATTCTTTGTTATAATTTAAGTAATTGAAAGAAACATAGAGCATCTCAAAATAAATACAGTAACGAAACGGTTAAACACTAAACGGTTGAAGGAGATACAATTATGTGAATGGGTTTACCTTTACCCTTTCCCTCCACCCATTTTTCCTCATAGCATTGCCCTTCCCTCTCTATTTCCCACCCCACTTTAGCACTTTCATGAACTTACCCACTCATTCACCTTATCCAATCCTTTGTACTACTTATATACACCACCCTGTAATTGAGGGTACACATTGACACATTCTCTTCACCATCGTCTCTCTCTCCCTCCCTCTCTCCAGTTGAGGTAACCATGTATCTCCTCTTCAGTAAGACACCTGTTTCTTCCCCTCTGTTCATACTCTAACCTCTCATCACCTGGCATAAAACCACCTCCCTTGATATTACGAGGGTCTCTGTCTTACTGGTTAATTGGTAACCTTGTTTTTGTTGGTGCCACATAGCCCCACCCCACTCCCATTCCACCTGTAAAATGGTTAACATTAGGAATGGCATCTAACTGTAGAAACCATGCCAAAGCAGGCACAAGAGCTTGGTGCAATCTTCTGGCTTTCCAGCTCCTGTCAAACCACCTGATCAATGCCAGCAAGGAAAGTGGATGTTAAATGGTGGTGGTGGTGGTGGTGGTTGTGGCAGCGGCGCTGGCGCTGTGAGGTTCTGTTTGCCCAAATGACAATTCAAAAGCGATTCTTCTTTCCTGTAATTTATGAATGGCTTTCTTATGATTATGAGAATAGTAATTATTTCTGATTTAGATACAAAGTAAATCATTTTAAGAGAAGAGGGTTGGTTGATAGACCCCCAGTAACCTGACTGATACTTTATTGACTCTAAAAGAATGAAATGCAAAGTTGATCCAGGCAGGATTTGTACTCAGGACATAATGAATTGGAACAAGTATGTCAAAGCATTTTCTTCTGATACTGTAGCCATTCTGTATTTATCAGGTTTTCATTTTATTAGCCATAAAGAAAATAATGTAACGCCCTTCCATTTATGTGTTTGTTTTGCAAGATTCTTGATCTGAAATCATGTATTGAAACAAATATTATTATAGCTGGGGATGCTCATATTTTGCCAATTAAACACATGCACTATATATTTGGTCTTCACTTCAGCTTTATTATTATTATTATTATTATTATTATTATTTTAGTCTCTTTGTCAAAGTTCTTTTGTTACACAGTCTGTGACCTTTTCAACAACTCTCTCTTCCACTTGTCTCTTCTTGTTCTACTTATTTCATTTGATATTCCTTATACTTGAAATTGTTTCATAGTTTTATGTAGGGTTTTTTTTTAGGTCTAATTGATGGGTGGGTTAATGTAAATGAAGGAAAGGTTTGGTGAGGTTAATGCAATAGTGAATTCCTTACAGTTTACTTGGAGACTTATAGAAATATGAAAGAAAGGGAAATTCTTATTTTGATGAAGAAAAGATCCTTTATGTTTAGTGTCTTGTCTTAGAGAAAGAGATGCTCTTGTGTATGGTTAGTATCAGAAAAATGAATGCATGATATTTTAAGGAGCAGGAGCTCTCAGTATAATTATGATGTGAAGCAGTACAAACTTTAAAATGCAACTTGCCATTTGAGGGAGTATTTGGTTCATAAAGGTGCTATTCAATTTACAACTTAATCCTTGGTGATGGAGTAAAAAGTTAAGGATATTGTGGAAAAGTTCTTTCTTACCATCAACATCATTTAGCATCTGTTTTCCATGCTAGCATGGGTTGGACAGTTTGACAGGATCCAACAAGCCACAGCATCGAGCTCCAACATCAGCTTTGGCATAGTTTCTACAGCTAGCTACTCTTTCTAATGCCAACCACTTACAGTGTGTACTGGGTGCTTTTTTTTTCATGTCAGAGGCACTAGTGAGGTTGTGTACTGGCAAAACAAGAAAAGAATTTTAAAAAAGTCTCTTGACTGGAGTGTTGGGGAGAATATTTGAGAGAAAGTGGCAGTTTTATACCAGGTGTTGAGAGGCTCAAGTATGAGAGAAGGGTATGGACAAGTGTCTTGCTATTGAGAAATGTGGATACCCTGCATTATAGAAGTGTGGGTGGGAGTACCTGAGAAATAAATAATATTTATGCATCATTAAAATGTAACTCATTGTAAGCACTAAGTTACTTTATGTTTATGGAAATGATCAACAGAAGTTGGAGTTATTTGGATGCCAAACAAAGAGATGATGGTGTTTATCTTGTTGCCATTGTTATGTCTATAGCCAAGATACTAACACTCAATCTTAATCCATCTGGCTGTAAATAGTTACCAAAAGGTGTTGTAAAGATGTGCTAAGCCATTGAATATTATGTTTGCTTGCAGTAATGTTTTGAACCTCTTCTCAGAGTATATAGCTTTTAGAGAGATGAACTCTACTTAGTTCACTTACCTTAAATACATCATCATCATACATCCATTTTCCATGCTGGCATGGGTTGGGCAGTTTGATAGGAGCTGTCAAGCTGGAGCTGCACCAGGCCTCAGTTGTCTCTTTACAGCATGGTTTCTACAGCTGGATGCCCTTCCCAATGCCGACCACTTTATGGAGTGTATTGAGTTCTTTTTACATGACACCAGCACCAGTGCTTTATACGTGGCTCTAGCACAGGAGCTTTATATGTTGCACCAGTGCTGGTGCTTTTTACGTGACACCAGTACCCACAAGCTTGCAAGACAAGGACCTCCCAGCTGAGAGAGTGAGTGAAACTGAGAAATTAGAGTATGATAGGGAGACAGAAGTAGCCAGGGACAATAATATCAGCATTACAGTGAGTTATGGGGTGGGGGAGGAATGACTATATTCATTGACTTTAAGTATAAGATGGAAATATTTCTCTGACTTCACTTTTAATTTTGTCTTTGTTACAACTTCAAGTATGTGAATTGTATATTTAATCTGCTCATTATTTGTCTACCATCAGGTGGAGCCAGCATACGTCAGTATTATGTTTTAAATGATAAACGACACATTATTACCAAAGATACAGATGATAGTGTTATTTTATGGGATGTTTTAACGGTAAGTCTTTATACTTCTCAGTTATTAATCTCAAGAAATATTTTGAATGATTATCAGTCCAAAATAATGCTTTATCCAGTGCTGAACAGCCATGGTAATAAATGTATGTCCTATCTTAAATCAGGGGTCAGCAAACTTTTTCTACTGCAGGCCAGATAACTGAGAGAATGACAAGTGCGGGCCACATAACCATTTTGTTCAATATAATCCTGTGAATATGCAAAAACTAAAGACAATCAACGTATTTATTCACTGAAATGTTATCTAAGAAGGTGACATTAGCAATGAGATAGTTATATCATACCCAGTGAGCACATATCCAAATCTCACAAACTAAGCAACAAAAAAGGTTAGTGAGATTTGTGAAACTGGTGTTAAGTTTTTAAGACATCATCAATATTTGCTTTAAAATTGCTGCATCATACCAAGAGAATTGCTTTCAGTTGTTCATCAGTCAACTTCATTCGATGTGCTCTGACCTTCACATACTTCATTTTTAAAAATGTTTGCTCACAGACATAAGTTGTTCCAAACACTGATGCTATACCAGAGGCAAATGAACTTGCATTGCAGGTACCCACACAAAAGGTACAGTGCGGTGACGGGCCAGTTGAACTGACCTTGCAGGTCGTAGTTTGGTGAGCCCTGTCTTAAATCATTACAATTGATTGACTAAATACATCTTTGTTATACAGGAGTGGCTGTGTGGTACTTCCCAACCTCTAAGTTCAGGGTGTCTGCATGACACCTTGGGCAAGTGTCTTCTACTATAGCTTTGGGCCAACCAATTCTTTGTGAGTGGATTTGGTAGATGGAAACTGAAAGAAGCCTATTGTACATGTGTGTATGTCTTTGTGTCTGTGTTTGTCTCCCACCACCACTTGACAGCTGGAGTTATGTCTCCATAATTGAGCAGTTTGGCAAAAGACACTGATAGAATAAGTACCAGGTTTAAAAAAAGAAGAAACAACCACTGGAGTTGATTCAATTACGCTTTTACTTGTTTCAGTGATTTCACTGAAGCCATGCTGGAGCATTGCTTTTAGTCAAATAAATCAACCCCTATTTGTAAGCCTAGTACTTATTCTATCGGTCTGTTTTGCCGACCCCTAAGCTACAGGGATGTACACACACCAACATCAGCAATAAAGGGAGAATCACCACAGACACAAATACACACACACACACATATATATATGTGTGTGTGTTAAACGATGATGATGATGATATATATATGCAACGGGCTTCTTTCAATTTCTGTCTACCAAATCCACTCATAAGGCTTTGGTCTGCCCGAGGCTATAGAAGACACCTGCCTAAGGTGCCATGCAGTGGGGCTGAACCCGGAACCGTATGGTTGGGAAGCAAGCTTCTTACCACACAGCCACTCCTGTGCCTATTTGACTAAAATTTCTTCATGGTAGTGCCCCAGCATGGCCACAGTCTAATGACTGAAACAAGTAAAAGAGAAAATCCATGAAATATTCTTTCTCAGATGGTGTGTTTAATGATCTACTGATGGTATTCTAACAAATGACAGTGGGACCATCTACTTGGTCAATTGATCTGCAAGAAACAGCAGCTAGTTTGCCCTCAATTCACATCTATACATATCATCATCATCATTGTTTTTATGTTTGCATTCTCCATGCTGTCATTGGTTGGATGAGACTTATTGATGTAATAATGTTCTGTGGCTTGATGCTCTTGTTCTTGTTGCCAACTCTTACTTGTGTTTCAAATAAGATATTTCTATTGCACTGGTCTTCCCATGTCATAGCCAACAAAACTATCAAACTACAAGGTGCATTGTCTATAAGAGACATAAATATTACATTGTCTGTCATAATAGTGTCAGTGAGAAGACATGGAAACATACACTCAAGTATTTGCAAACACACACAAATACCACTGATATAAAAACCATTTTGAGCGTGGCCGTTGCCAGTACTGCCTGACTGGCGTTCATGCGGGTGACACATAAAAGCACCCACTACACTCTCTGAGTGGTTGGCGTTAGGAAGGGCATCCAGCTGTAGAAACTCTACCAAATCAGATTGGAGGCTGGTGTTGCCATCCGGTTTCACCAGTCCTCAGTCAAATCGTCCAACCCATGCTAGCATGGAAAGCGGACGTTAAACGATGATGATGATGAAAAAAAAGAAGGATGTATCTGATATTGTGATTTCAGGTACTTTATGTTTGAAAATGTGACAGGATGGTCATGGTCGGAATGCACTTGATAATCAATCTGAGCTAGTATATAAACACCAACAATAAATACCTGATCATTTAATCCAAAGACATTGTTCATTGTAGCTAACTATCACACTTGTATATTCAATCTAATATGCTACAACCAAGACTTTCAGGGAAGTAAAGCATGCTTTTGTTTTGTATCATCATCATCATCATTTAATGTCCATTTTCCATGCTGGCATGTGTTGGACAGTTTGACAGGAGCTGCATCAGGCTCCATTGTCTATTTTGGCATGGTTTCTACAGCTGGATGCCCTTCCTAATGCCAACCACATTACAGTGTACTGGGTGCTTTCTACATGGTACCAGCACCAGTGCTTTTTTTACATGGTACCAGCACAGACAGGCTCACCAAGCAAATTGAGTGTGGGTGGCTTTGTGCCATTTGAGAAATTAAAGGTATAGAATGACAAGGGTAGGTGCCTTCCTGTTGAGTAGATACATGGATATTTGTTATTTCCGTTATTTCATATTTTTATTTGAAGGCACAGACATTGTTGTGTGGTTATGAAGCTTGCTTCCTGACCATATGATCTTGGGTTCAGTCCCACTGCTTGGCAGTCTTCTATAGCTCCATAGCACTCAAGTGAGTGGGTTTGGTAGACAGAAACTGAAAGAAGGCGGCGAGCTGGCAGAAACCTTAGCGTGCCGGGCAAAATGCTTAGCGGTATTTCGTCTGCCACTGCGTTCTGAGTTCAAATTCCGCCGAGGTCGACTTTGCCTTTCATCCTTTCGGGGTCGATAAATTAAGTACCAGTTACGCACTGGGGTCGATATAATCGACTTAATCCGTTTGTCTGTTCTTGTTTGTCCCCTCTGTGTGTAGCCCCTTGTGGGCAGTAAAGAAATAGGTATTTCGTCTGCTGTTACGTTCTGAGCTCACGTTCCGCCGAGGTCGACTTTGCCTTTCATCCTTTCGGGGTCGATGAATTAATAAGTACCAGTTACACACTGGGGTCAATGTAATTGACTTGATCCCTTTGTCTGTCCTTGTTTGTCCCCTCTATGTTTAGCCCCTTGTGAGCAATAAAGAAATAAGAAACTGAAAGATGCCTGGTGTTGGTATGTTTGCGGCCCCCGTAACTTAGCAGTGCATCAAAAGAGACCAATGAAACAGGTACCAGTACTGGCTACAATCTGATAACCGAAACAAAAGATCAGACAACTAACTCATATTGTCCTGATAGATCATCATCATCATTGTAAAGTTCACTTTTCTTCCCATGCTTGCACGGGTTGGATGCAATTCGTGCATACAGATTTTCTATGGCCAGTTACCCTTCCTGCTACCAACTCTCACCTGTTTCTAACTAAGTTAATATTTCCCAAAGCCTGACGTGTTTCCACACATGCATGCATGCATGCATTTAATCACACACACACACACACACACACATGCTCTCTCTATCTCTCTCTCTCTCTCTCTCTCTCTCTCTTTCTCTCTCTCTCCAGCGGTGCTAATGTACCATCTTGAAGAATTGTAGCCGAATGACTCGACTTCAAAGCCTGGTTCTTATTTTATTGGTGCCTTTTGCTGAACCGTTAAGTTACAGAGATGTAAACACACTAACACTAGTTGTTAAGTAAAGTAGTAGAAGTGGGACAAACAGACTCACATATATTTATAAATATACGACACACATATTTATATATATATGTATAAATGACACATGAAATGTTTCGAGCGGGATCGTTGCCAGTGCCCATAGACTGGCTCATGTGCGGGAGACACATGAAATCTTTCGAGCGGGATCGATGCCAGTGCCCCTGGACTGGCTCATGTGCGGGCGACACATGAAATCTTTCGAACGAGATCGTTGCCGGTGCCCCTGGGCCGGCTTGCGTGTGACACATGAGGTTTTTCGTGCGAGTGACACATAAAAGACACCATTTCGAGTGTGGCCATTTTCGTGCGGGTGACACATAAAAGCACCCACTACACTCTCTGAGTGGTTGGCGTTAGGAAGGGCATCCAGCTGTAGAAACTCTGCCAAATTAGATTGGAGCCTGGTGTTGCCATCCGGTTTCACCAGTCTTCAGTCAAATCGTCCAACCCATGCTAGCATGGAAGGTGGACGTTAAACGATGATGATGATGATACGACAGGCTTCTTTCAGTTTCTGTCTACCAAATCCACTCACCAGGCTATAGTCAGCTCGAGACTATAATAGAGGACACTTGCCCTGGGTGATATGGTGTGAGACTGAACCTGGAACCATGTATTTGGGAAGCAAGATTCTTACCACACAGCTATGCCTGCACATGTTTTTTATCATCCACTTTACCATGCTTGTATGGATCAGATAGAATTCATTGAGGAAGATTTTCTATGGCAAGACACCCTACCTGTTGCCAACCTTCACCTGTATCTAAGCAAAGTAATACTGTCTCATGGTCAGATATGTAGGCAAACTTTAAGGATGTAAATTATGTTGTATTGACAATCTATATAAATGTATAATCAGGTTATAAAATATGTCTCTTCATTTTAGGCTCGGAAAGTAGAAGAATTAGGAAAAGCTGATTTAGAAGAAGAATATAAAAAAAGGTTCAAAATGGTTTATGTACCAAACTGGTTTTCAGTAGATCTTAAAACAGGGGTGAGTTTCTCTTCTTTTTTTCTTTTCATTTTTATTTTTGTTAGAGCTGTATAATATTGTCTGCGATTGCATGCTAACAGTTTTCAATGTTTTTATTTAATGATATTGGACCTTAATCTGTGAAATCATTTAATAAAGTTTTCTTCTATAAGTTAAAAAGAAACTTTTCTTTTCACTTTACAATTTTTTTTGTTATAAATCTAATAAACCCAGCCAAAATATAGTTATGAAGATCATACGAAAATAACTTAAATATTGCTACAAAAAGGCTTGTCAGTGAATATTTTTCAATAAATAACATTTTATCATGATACATGTCTGATAAGGTTGTTGTGTTTTATCTCCTAGTTAATTCAGTTAAATCTATTTGTTCTTCTGTCTCATCTTGGTGGCTGCTTTTCCTTATTTGACTTGAAGCAGTAATTTTCATTTCTCTGTGCAAAATAAGACTGGTTTGTACATGAACAACTATTAAACAGATAGTGACAATCATATTTTAAACTAGATATTTTAATGTATTTAATGTCAGCTAATAACTTAAGTTATAGTACAAACAAAAATGTTTTTCTTCATAGTTAGATATTGCTTAAAAGTTTATGGGTTTCAATATTCTCTTAAAATTATTTCTACATCTACATTTTTTTTTTTTTTGCCATTACTCATAAAATCATAGCTTAACATCCCTTGGTACTTAAATTCTAGACTAGTTTACTGATTGTGTTTAACTGTGTTTTGTGAAACCTTGGTGAAGATTATTTCTTATAGCTGTTTATAACTTACTCTCACTGGCTGTTTCTTAAGTCAGTATGTAATAAGAATTATTTAAATTTCTTGTATGGTATAAACAAGAGGATTGATCTCAGATTGTTTCATTGAACAGTGACTGTCATATTTTGGTACTCTTGTTTCTTTCTGTTTTAATTTTTAGATACAGTAAAAATATACATTATTTATTCATTTCTAGATAAGAGGCCAGTGATCAGATTACAGGTGTGGTTGAATGCTAGATTATAGTAATAACAGAAATTTATAGAAAATTAAAATGGTGATTAAATAGCATTCTGTGTGTGTGGGTTTATTAATAAGCAAATTACAAACATAAAAACTAAACAGTATCTAAATTTTATTAAAATGAAAATTTATTGAAGTAAATAGAAAAAAAAAAGATGTTTTTAGTGTGATCTTCAGACTTATCACTTTATTTTGATAACGTATTTTTATTTTTCTGTTTCCTTCTGCACACATCAATGTCTAACTTTTTGTAAACTGTTGATGAGAATATGTTTTTTTTTTTAATTCCAATCTAACCTGGTTGGTTGGTGAGAATTACTTGCATGTTTGTGAACTTCTTATCCTAATATCTGGGTTTGTCTGGTGTTTATTGTATTCGCCTCTTGATTCTGTGCCAGTTGCTGATAATTCACCTGGAAGAGTCAGATTGCTTTGCTGCCTGGATGTCTTCAAAGGAGCTTGGAATTGCAACTCCTCCTGATGGACCTGATACAAAATGTAAGTGATAAACAATTCAAGAATAATAGGTGGCAAACAGTTTTATTCTTCGGTTATCTGTTGCCTTAGAGTACCTCAGCAGTCAACATTGACTTCAGTGCAGTTTTAGTTTAATTCTGCATGCAAATAAATTTCTAATTTTATCTAATAGCTTTATAATCTTTTCTTTTGTTTAAACAAATTTTTGAAAATTTTGAATTTATTTTATTTAATCGCTTTGTTTATTTATCACAAATATCTTACGATTCATATAAACTTAGAATTGAAACTCCTCAGTGGTTCTTGTTCAGAAAAACAGCTGAAATTGCATAATTAAAATATTTACTTTCTTACACCTTCTGAAGCCTTACTGTAGTGAGAAAAAAGTGTAATATTTAGAAGTTACTCTTAGGTGTTAAAAGAATATAAATGGTAGTTTTAGTGTAATTGTACTTTATATGCACAAGCAGTATGCTAATGTATTATATCCTGCACAAAATATCACATTATATCTTGTTTGCTTTTAACTCAGTGTGTTGAACAAAAACGGGGGATTATATTTTTCTGTTGCTTTCTTGACATTTCTCTCTATTCTTTACAGCTATCATGGAGATCAATCCACTTTATAAAGTTGTTTTCCTACCTCTGCCATACTTTTTCTGAAAATCTCTTATGTGCTGCCTTGAAAATTTATTTGGTTGTCAGCCATCATCATCTCTTACTGGAAGTTTCAATCTGTTCATAATAACTTACTTTTATCTCTAATAAGAATTACTGTGTGACATTTCTGACACAGTTAAAGATTTACTTTCTTGATAAGAATGGTAGTAGTGAAAGCCATTCTCCAGCCTGCCAAATCAAGAGATTACAAATCATGAACTTACCCACTATCTTGGGTCAGTTCAACTGAAATATTTTCCACATTATCACAGACTTCTTCGCTTCAGAAATATTACTATTACTTCAACCTCTGCTTGCAATATTTGGTCACTAGATTATTTCTTTTGTTGTGGTGGTAGTAGGATGATGACCCAATCATCTTTGATGAATTCTCTTTTGCTTCATTCAAGTCTCTTTTGTAAAGTTCTTGTTAATTATATTCTCCAGCTCTATCAGTTTCCCTTCATTTATTCTTTGATGATCATAAACTGCCTATTGTTTAGCAGTAATCTATGATTACTTCCTTAGATAGTGTTTGCCAAGGATCCCATTGGTTGTCGAAGGTGGAGGTTATACCAAGGATCAACAACATGTTGGCTTGTCCTCAATTGTTACTCGGAAGATTTCTAACTCTTGAAAGTTTCCTCTGCCCTACATGGTCAGATTTGACTTCCATGAACTCAGCAGTATTCTTACAGTGTTGATGTCTCAGTATCTGCCCCAAACTGGTAACTGAGAGACCCTTAATGCTGGTAGAAATATCTAACTTTACATTCAAATCCTATCAGACTTGCTCAGTGTGGATGTTATTCTGTATAGAAGATTCACTGGAGATAACTATATAGTTGAAGCTATTTTCTCATTCTTAATGAACTGAACACTTCAGTTTACATTTAATACAAGAACTTTTCTATTAACAGCTGCAGTAATGATAGGGTTAAACCATATTCAATTATTTCAAAATTTTGTGTATGTATGTGTGTATAAGAGAAGCCACTACAATCTATATTTTATTCTGTATATTATATATCATCATCATCATCATCATCATCATCATTTAACGTCCGCTTTCCATATATATATATATATCATTTGGGTGTGGATGGCATTAGATCTTGAAGTACACCTGAAGCTATAAATAATAGCTTGTAAACTTTGGTTTACAAGGTGTTTTGAACCATTCTTTACACATTATTTATAGCTTTATGCATGTTTAAAACCCACTGTTCCAAGAAAGAATTATTTCATATTTTCTTGAATGTTTATAAATTCTTATGATGTCAATAATATATATATATATATATATATATATATATATATATATATATATATACACATATACACATATATATATATATATGTGTGTGTTGTATGTATATATTATAAAAAGAAATATTTCACTGTAGCAAATATGAATGTCTCTACATGCCGCAGGCTTCAGAAATCTATTAATTGGGTTTTAATTCATATGTACTAAATAATGTCATCTTAGTTAATAAGTCATCCCATTACAAATAGCTTTTCTCAAATAATCTGATATAGTACCTTTGATTAACTGAAGCAGAAATAATATGGTGTCCTACCTCAAAATATTCAACGAATAACACAGTCACAGTGGAAATATACCAGTGACCTAGTCACAGATGTACAGTGGAAATGTTAACACTTCATGAATTTGAGTGAATACAGTGGTTTTTGTATATTATTAAATGGTTAGAATGGCTTCAGTTTTATTATTATATTATATTATTAAATGGTTAGAATGGCTTCAGTTTTAACATATGGTCTCAGACAACGTCACTAGACATGTTTGACTCCTAAAACTCTCTTGAGATCCAGTGAAAGATTCTCTGGTCCTCTTGCATGGTTGCTTAACTTGAAGAAAGAACAGCCTAATCTTTTCTCATATTAAAGCTTACTGTTTTGAAAGTAAGTTGAGGCCCATTAGATAATGATATTCACAGGTAATGTGTGATAATGTATTCATTGATATGTCATGACTGAGAGGAGAACAGGATAGTCATGCTTTGACAACTTTGATCTGAATTCTCCTCAGTTAGTGCTGACATGAGAGTGAACAACAATACTAACCTCTCTGTCTTGTTAAAGATAATTACATTGTACCCTTACTTAAGTAAGTCTCTTGTAACTAAGATTCAAACTAATTAGCTACCAAACTGTTATTTCTAGTTGCTTTCCACGTGTTAACTTTCTTCCACTCCCGTTTGTGAATGTTTATCCCTAACCATAATTACCTCCCTTGTATCTCATACAAATTCCACTGGATGGTAGAATTATCACTGTAAATTACCTGGTTTTGTTATACCTTACTTCTTCATTTTAGATAACCAAAAATATAGTAATATGATATATATTTTTTCTTTTAGTGGGAATAAATATTCATTATTTATAATTTGCTCCAGCATATATACAAATTAAGAAAAATAAGCTATCATATAGTCTTAGATCTGAAATGAAATAATCTTCACATTTTTGTGAAATGTCAATATCGGTTTTGGATGTTTATGTAAAAATAGGTTGAATAATATGATGTGTCATCAAAAGGATCGGGAACAATATATTAAGATATTGGCACTGCAAACAAAATACCATGCAGTATTTTGTTATAGTATAGGCGCGGGTATGGCTGTGTGGTAAGAAGCTTGCTTTCCAACTACATGGTTTTGGGTTCAGTCCAACTGCATGGCACTTTGGGTAAGTGTTTTCTACTATTGGCCCAGGCCAACCAAGGCCTTGTGAGTGAATTTGGTAATCAGATACCGAAAGATGCCTGTGGTAAGTATGCTGAGTTCAAATCCCACCAAGTTCAACGTTGACTGTCATTCTCTTGGAGTCATTAAATTTTGATTAGCAGTTAATTAATGGAGTTGAATTAATCAACTAATATCACTCTGTAAATTTCTGGCCTTGTGCATATGTGATAAACAGTTATAGTTGTTAATAAGGATGATCAAAAACAATAGAAAGATAGACATAATACCTTATGGTGTTTAGCTATGTCACTTTATGTTCTGAGTTCAAATCCTATTGCGATTTTTTTTTTTTTTTCGCCATTCTTCCTTTTGTGTTTGATAAACTAACACCAGTCAAGTCCTGTGATCCATCCAGTCAGCTGTGCCAGTGTTGTACTTGTGTTAGTTATTAAGGAAAGTGGATGACAATTAGTGGTGCAAAAGGATAAAATATCCTGATAGTATTTAAAGAACATCTCTTTGTAGCCTGAGTTCAAATAACTCCAGGGTTGATGAAATAGCTACCATTTAACTTCTAGGTTTGGTAATTGACTACCCTCTGCCCAGAATTTTGTATTAGAAATTTTCGTTATTATTATTAATTGTAGTAAGGCAGTGAGCTGGTAGAATCATTAGTGTGCCGGGTCACATGCTTAGTGGCATTTCATCTGTCTTTACATTCTGAGTTCTAATTTTGCTGAGGTCGACTTTGCCTTTCATCTTCATGGGGGTTGATAAAATAAGTTCGAGTTTAGTACTGGGGGGGGGGGGAGTCAATCTAATTGACTACACCCCTTTCCCCAAACTTGCTGGCCTTGTGCCAAAATTCAAAATCATTATTAGTAGTAGTAACATCCCTAGTTCATATCTTGTTAGAGGTCAACTTTACCTTTCGTTCTTCTAAAATTGAATAAACAAGTACCATTCAGATATTGCGGTTGACATAAAGACTCTATTCATTGATTAAGAAAATTTTCTCTGAAATGTAATTAATTTTTGTGAATGTGATCATTTCCTTTTGCTGTTTAATTTGTTTGATGTTATTGTAATTATTGCTGGAGTTTATTCAGATGTCTCTTCTGGAGTTTGTAAGAAATTGTATCACTGTACATGTCCAACTTTTGATAATTTTTCTTTATTTGAAAATATATATGTATGTATGTCTGTGTGTAATATGTATATATCATGTGTAGATGCAATAATTTGTTTTTAGATACATATTGTGTCTGAACAAAATTTTTATAAACTTTAGCATTTTAATGTATTTGTTAATTTTTCACTCATTTCCAAGTAACTAAACCGAATCTCAGTTTATTTATTACAGGTCTATTTTACCTATAGAATTCAACTTTTATTCTTATTTTATTCTAGAAACCAGAAATTGCTCAAAAAATTTTCTTTGTCCCATTTCTTGCCTTAAATTTACTTGTATGTGTCAACACTTTTTGAACATGGCTAAAGTAACCCAAAAAATTATACCTGGATGGTTATTGATATAGACTGAAGAAATAATTTTACATGCTTTGTAGTTTTTGTTCAGTTTTCACTTGTTTTTTCCCCTATGACCAAGTACATTAATAATCGTCAGCATCAATGTATGCAAATTTCTGCCCTCACTTCTCTCTCACCACACACACATGCATATAAACATGCATTATACATTTATTTACACATACAAATACATATGTATTTACACGTACAGCACAAGCAAGGGTATATGGTTAAGAAGTTTACGTTCCATCCACATGGTTTTGGGTTCATTTCTACTGTGTTCAAAATCTTTGGTGCTACGAGAAAAGCACCCACTACACTCTGTAAAGTGGTTGGTATTAGGAAAGCCATTCAGCCATAGAAACATGCCAAAACAAATATTTGGAGGCTGGTACAGCTCTCCCTCTTACCAGCTCCCATCAATCCACCCAACCCATGCTAACATGGAAAATAGACATTAAATGTTGATGATGATGATGATACATATATATTTACACATACAACATGGGCAAGGCTGTGTAGTTAAGAAGTTTGATTTCCAACCACATGAGTTCAAGTTCAATCTCACCGTGTTAAAAATTTTAAAAGGTTGCAGTGTAAAATAGACCATTACATATAATTCATTTACCTGTATCTTGTAATACTGTGATAAACTAGGAAAAAGAGTTTCTTGTTAGATAATTAAATCAGCTTATTGAAAATTCTTCATCATTAATTTAACGTTCATTTTTCATGATGGCATGGATCCAATTGTCTGTTTTGGCAAGGTTTCTATGGTTGGATGCCTTTCCTAACAACAACCACTTTACAGTGTGTACTTGGTGCTTTTTGTGTGGTACCAAATAAGTTGCAAGATTGAAAGAGAGAAAGCTCTTTTGGTATTGAAAAGGTTGAGAACTACTGTTAGATTTCTTAACTGAACTACTGTTGTATGGAGATTTATCACTGCCAACAATGATGTGAAATCAGTTATTTTTGGACGTCATCTAAAATTGACTGCAGTTGAGTTGACTCATTCAATTAGATAATTCTCTGCTAGCTGTTGTTTATGTTTTGCATGCTGCAACTTGCTTAAAAGCTTTTAGATGTTTGTAGAATTTAGCAACTGAAGTTATTCCCATTTATCACACAGAATGCAGAGTTCTTTACTTTAGTTTATAGGCTGGACTAGTTTTATACAAGCTAAAGATGTTTTTTGAATGTTTGTGATTGTGTCTGTAGCAGAAAGGGATATTTTTTATTGTGTCTATATGTGTATGTGTCTTCTTAATTCCACTCCTCTCTCATCCAAGAAGATTTTTGTCTTGCAAGCTACTTGGTGACCCTGCTGGTGCCATGTGAAAAGCACCTGTGTTGGTGTCATATTAAAAGCACCCTTGCTGGCACTGCATAAAAGGCACTCATACTGGTGCCACATAAAAAGCATCCAGTACATTCTGTAAGTGGTTGGCATTAGGTGGGACATCCAGCTGTAGAAACCATACCAAAACAGACAAATGGAGCCTGGTCCAGCCCTCCAGCTTGCCATCTTCTGTCAAATTGTCCAACCCATGCCAGCATGGAAAACAGATCTTAAATGTTGATGATTATATATATACATTATATATATATATATATATATATATATATAAGGTTGAAAAGGAATACACGAGTTGATATGTATGGGAAAAAAGTCAAGGTAGAAAACATATATATATATATATATATATATATATGTCTGTTTTTGTGTCCCCCCCACCGTCACTTGACAACCAATGTTGGTGTGTTTAGACCCCTGTAACATAGTGGTTCAGCAAAAGAGACCGATAAAATAAGAACTAGGCTTACAAAGAATAAGTCCTGCAGGCAGTTTGTTCGAATAATGGTGGTGCTCCAGCATGGTCACAGTCAAATGACTGAGACAAGTAAAAGAATATATATACATCTGTATGTGTGATGCATGTGTCTTTGTTTTTGTTTTGTAGTTGGCATTAAAAAGTTAACATTGGGAGTAATTTGTTTGTTTGTTTTCAAATATAGTGCAGAACATTGATATGCACCATCACTTCTCATGCTAGCAAAAACTGTAAGAGAGAGAGATAGAGAGACAGAGAGGTGATTTTGTATGAAATGATTAGTCTTAGTTGAATCTTGCACATGTTAACTATTTCACAACTCATTCATAAATCTCTCTTGTATTTTACCATACATCATATCTCAGATTTGCTGCTATCATTCCAGTTTTCTTAAAAAAATTTCTTGTTGTTTTCTCTAGTGTTTAAATTTCTGGTTGAATATATGAAAAGAATCAAAAGCATTTTGATCAACTTGGTAAACTCTCATTTTACTACATGTTCAGCATTTCACTTTTTTTTTTACTTTGAATATTGCTTCACATATTGATAACTTTGGTATGAAATTATCTCCGATTTAATGTAAACCAAATTGCATTAAAGGGGACAGGCAGGGCTGGAAATAAAGATACAAAACACTGCACATTGCTACCATCTCACCCCGCTGACTCCATATTTGTGAAATGCTTGCAGGTGGGACGACAGATGACTCTACTGATGCCTTAGTAGGATTCCGGAAGCGTGAGTTGTCTGAATGTGTTCTGAAGCCTTTTGAATGTGTTCTTGAGTCCTATCTTGTTGCTCTTCCATGTCTTTACAACTTACCTTCCCCCTTTCCTTTCCCTACTCATTTCCTTATGCCAATCATTTTAATGCCATCTTTTTTTAAAGAGTTTGTTTTGTTTTTTATTTTCACTGCTTCAACATATCCTGTGACATTTGTTGCTTAAACATTTTACTAAACACTTCACTTCATTTTTTCTTTTTTTTTTTCTTGTTTTTACAATTTCAGGGGAAATATCAAAATATACTTTCTACTGTTTGATCCACTTAATCTATCTCTTATTTGTTTTGGTTCTTTCTGTGCATGGTCTGGTGTGTTCTTAAGATTAGCTCAAGGACTATTGCTGGTTCTAGGCTCCTGTTTTGAGTTACTCTTTGCATTCTGCTTCTTTCCTATTTCTCTTCTATAAATCAAAAAACTACATAAGAAAGTTTCCGTTCTTATACCAATGGAATGATCTTTGAAGGCGTCCAATCTTTTTTTTTTTTTTTTTTTTTTTCCATTTGTAGTACTATATTACCCTGTATTTCAGATAGTCTTCTCTCTGTCATCAGGTGTCATATATCTAAGTTTACATGATTTGGCACTAGCCATTATTTTGTTTAGAGTATCGACATGCATAGCCATTATTCTATCAATATCCATAACCGATTCATAATATTTGGTTACTATACGCTCTGTCTTCTGCTTCTATAATCATTAACCCTTTAGCATTTAAACCATCTGTATCCAGACCAAATATTCTACCTGTTTTCACACTGACCTCTTAGAATCTATCCTACTATGTCATTCTAAAACTAAACACTCATATCATTGAAGTTTCAAAGAGACAATACATGATTAATTCAAAACAATGTGAATAAATATGTTCCACGTTTGACAGAGTAATCTGGATGCTAAAGGGTTAGGCTTATAAAAGCTCCCTATAAAAGGCTCCTTTTATGAAATTTTCATTTTTGGTGTTCTGGAATGAATGGCTTAAAGCCAAATCTCATTAATTATGATTTCTGAATTGCATTTGTTTAGAAAGTGATTTGATCTGCTGTGGCTAAATTAATTGCTTAGGGTATTGTATTTATTAAGCAGACTATGATAACCAAATATTTGCTTAGTGTAGCTGTGCCAGTCTTATATCTTACGTAAGTATTTCCTTGAGGCAGGCTGGGTACTATTGGATTCTGGTGACAGTAACCAGACACCTATGAAAATGTTCACACTGCATTTCCAGTTGTGACTTAGAATCAAATATTTTTGCTGAATGTATTGGATAACTTTTACATTCTTTGATGGAAATGTTATTCTGATTTCTGATATCTTTTTTTTTTTTTTTCCTTTGTTAACTAACCTTGTTTCAGTCATTAGACTGCAGCCATGCTAGGGTTAGGGTTACCTTGAGGAATTTTAGTTAAATGTACTGACTCCAATACTTTTTTTGTAAAGCTTGGTACTTGTTCTATTGATCACTCTTGCCAAACCGCTAGGTTACAGGGACATAAATAAACCAACACCAGTTGTGAAGTGGGGGACAAACATGCACATATGTATATATACATACATACATGATGAGCTTCTTTAAATTTCTGTCTACCAAATCTACTCACAAGGTTTTGTCAGCCTGTGACTATAGTAGAAGACACCTGCCCAAGGTACCACCAGTGAGATTGAACCTGGAACCATGTGGTTGGGAAGCAAACTTCTTACTACATAGCCATGCTTGCACCTATGTTCAGAATAATTTCTTGGAAGTTTTTTTGAAAGTGTCTTAAAATTTTGACTGTTAGAAATTATATTGTATTGGTTTCCATGCCAAATTTCTTTTGGGGTCGTTAGATCATGTTGTGAAATTTTTTAGTTCATTTTATATCTAATCATCATCTTCATCATTGAACATCCGCTTTCCATGCTGGCATGAGTTAAGCAATTTGACTGGAACTAGTAAGCTGGAAAACTGCACCAGGTTCCAGTCTGATTTGGCATGGCTTCTACGGCTGGGTACCCTTCTTAACACCAACCGCTCCGAGTGTGTAATGGGCACTTTTCATGTGTCATTTACATGACATTGGTTAGAGCCACAGCTACAATTTCACAGGTGCCATTTACACGACACTGGTCTTGAGCAGTTATCATTGCCTCCG
>NC_142937.1:60572120-60622120 GCF_046866305.1 Octopus bimaculoides | reverse complement strand
TGGTTTCTGTTAACCTGCTCCAACAAATATTTCTGCTAATATTTCTATTTTACTTTCAAGTAGATAGTATCCACTGCCTATCATATCATAGACACACTCTGTTTCTCCCTGCCCTTTTATGAGCTCCATCTGCCTTTTCTATTTTCCCTGCATTATGTTTGGATTCCCACTTTACTTTGCATTCCACTTCATTGCATACCTTTGTTTTTAGTCCTGTATTTAAGTTTTTTATTATTTTTTTTTTTTGCTACTCCTGTTCAATCCAGTAAAATGACACAGATTTTGTATTAATTACAAAATTTTACCAATAGTTATGATACAAGCAAATATGTTTAAACCCCAATTTTTATTTTATTCCAGAGTTTCTTTTCTCTCTTAGGTTTCATCATCATCATCATCATCGTTTAACGTCCGCTTTCCATGCTAGCATGGGTTGGACGATTTGACTGAGGACTGGTGAAACCAGATGGCAACACCAGGCTCCAGTCCGATTTGGCAGAGTTTCTACAGCTGGATGCCCTTCCTAACGCCATTTAAAAACTGAACCCTTTCCAGTATTGCCTGTACAATATCTGTTGAACTGAAGTAAAAGTGGTTCATGGTTAAATTATGCAGTAATGTTGATAGAGTGAGGACTCAGAGATTCGGTACAGTTTTAGCAGTCATCTTTATTGTGTCTGTCTAAATATTTCACCAGTTCAGATATGCTTGGAGCATATTTGACCTTTAAGAAAGCCATTCACTGTGTTTTGTTGTGGAGAAAATTTTCCCACTGTAGACAAGTGATGTAAATACACTTATGACTCCGTAATATTTCATACTAGTCAATCAGTATATTGCCATTTGAAAGTGGCGAACTGGCAGAAACATTAGTACACAGGGCAAAATGCTTAGCAGTATTTCGTCTGTCTTTACGTTCTGAGTTCAAATTCTGCCTAGGTCGACTTTACTTTTCATCCTTTCGGAGTCGATAAATTAAGTACCAGTTGCATACTGGAGTCGATCTAATCGGCTGTCCCCCTCCCCCAAAATTTCAGGCCTTGTGCCTAGAGTAGAAAAGCATATATTACCATTTCTAAATAGTTTGTTTTAGTGACTCTATTTCTAACAAGTAGACTGCTGATGTGTTTCAATTAATTTTCAGTGTAATCAAGATTTTAGAGGTGTGGGTGGTTAATTAAACATCTAGAGTTTTATATATTGATCACATGCCAGACGGGAGGATCCCAAAATACCTCATGTGAGGAATTGGTGACTGGCACTAGAGTACAAGGATGACTTCATCATCGTTTCAGGGATGTCTGCAAGAGAGAATATGAAGTCGCTTGATCTGGACGTCCTGAGATGGGAGGAGGTCACAAATGATTGTCCACACTGGAGTCAAATATTGCAAAAGGGAATGAAGTGAGGGGAAGAGAAACAGGAACTCACTACCAAAGAAAAGAGCACTTGATAGAAGGAAAAGCCTGTAGCACTGGCAGAGAGCTTGTTCAAATGTAGTCACTGGATGTATAACTGTTATTCACTAGTGGAGCTCCACAACAGATGCAGCACCACCATCAGCAGTTCACATAATTTCAGGCACAGATCCACAGTCTCTCGAGACTGGATGCCTACTATTATATATCAATATATTATGCTGGAGTTACTGACCTGAAATCTCAGGATATTCATGTCATAATGAGATTGACATAGACATTTTTAAAATTCAAATACGAGGATGAATAATCATCTTCATTATCATCATTTAGTGTTCATTTTCCATGCTGGCATGGATTGGACAGTCTGACAGGAGCTGGTAAGGCCAGGAGCCACACTTGGCTCTATTGTCTGCTTTGGCATGGTTTCTGTGGTTAGATGCCCTTCCTAATGCCAACTACTTAACAAGGTGTACTGGGTGTTTTTCACATGGCACCAACATGGGTCATCTCAGATGGGATTTTTTTAATAAAATGGGATACAGTCAGTCAGACATTATTTAAAAAATTCCCTTTATTCATTTATTATTTTTCTTTTTTAATTGATCAGATATAAAAAGCTTCTACATAGCCAACTAATTTCCAATAGACGATAACTTCACCTGAAAAACAACAGCAAGAATGTAAGATCAGCACTAAAATATGTTCTAATTAGGAACTCTGATATTACTACTACTTAAAAATGTTAATTTCCTTTTATTTCTTCATGTTAACACTTATTGATTGCTAAGTTCATTTGATCAATCACACGGCTAGATGAAAAAATTGCCATTGTTGAGGCATGATTTTTCTTTTAAATTTCAATTCAATGTAAACTGAATGCTACACATATGTTTCTGCTCCGCTGCTGGATTTATCTTGGAAATGAGAGCATTTAATATTGATTCAGTGGTTTACTTTGAGTTGGGTAACAGGAAAACACAAGAAAGTATTTTTGTACTTACCCCTTTGAAATCTAAAAAGTCTCCTTAAGTTGTTATCTTTTTTGTTTATCTCAAAGATATTTTTTTTTAGTTTTCTTTACCATTACTTTTTGCATTGTTATTGTTGTTGTTTTTAGGCTGATGGTACCTTATTTTTGTTCTTGCTTTAATTGTTGCTGTCATTGATTATTATTTCTCAAATATTCTTGTCCATGTATTTGATTTTTACTAACACCCTTTCCCAACATTTTACAAACTAAAAGGGCTAATAATATAAAAAAAAAAGACAATTTGGATTTTATATATACATATATATTACTAATTATGTGTTATTATTTATATGACCAAAAGTAACTTTTTCCAATGTTATAGTTAAGAAAAAAAAACTGATATCAGTTCCTTTTCTATTTTTAGCTTAAAACAAAAACAAAGTGGAGGCTATAATATTTTTGACTAGAGGGCCTAATTTGTTTTAGGGCAGGGGCCAGCAAACCATTTTGGATGCAGGCTACATTGGAAATGTTTTTATGCCTTGAGCGGCCCAAAATGAATAGCGATATTACAAGGTTGTCAACACAGCTACATATGTAATTGACATGTGCCATGCAGTGAAGAGTCAAAACATTTTCATTTAGGCCAAATGCGTGTGGGTAATTGTGACTTCAGGTTTAGTGTAGTACTCACAAGTATACCTGCTACCATCTGTGGACAACAAGTAAACATTTTTTGTTATTCTCTTTTAGAACCCCGTAGTTATGTAAACCAATGGCTCCAACTGTGTTTCTTTACCCTAAACTGATTTCCACAGATTGGGCGGTCATGTGCATAATAAAACAAAGTGAATTATACAATTTAATTATTACACCAAAAGTATACATATATTAAATATAGAATTCAAATATAATGCAAAAATACCCTGAAAACTGCAATAGTCAATAAAATAGAAATAAAATTTTAAAACCTATTCTTTCTGTATGGCTCAGTGGTTAGTGACAGCATATAAGATGTTGTTAGTCTCTGTTGCTCCATACATTTGGGGAGTTGAGAACAGTTACTGTTTAAAATCTCTCCCTCCCTTCTTTTTTTTTTTGTTTGGTATTTATTTAAAACCATTGATTCTTTTTTTTTTTTTTTTTTTCCATACTGCCTCTAGTTTTGGGACTCATAGGGTCAGTTACCCAGTTTCTTTGGTATACAAATGATCGATATCACAACATAACCTATGAATGGGACACCACTCCACTTCACAAGGTTCGGTCATTTACAGCCGATTGGACCGGAGCAACATGAAATGAAATGTTTTGCTCAAGAACACAATGTATCACCTGTCCAGTTTAAGAATCGAAACTACGATTGTAAGATTACGAGTGCAACGCTTCTAAGTACTTAGTACTAAGTACAAAGCCTTCAAGTGAAGCCACTACAAAAAGGAGGCTTTTATTCTGTTTTTCTACCCTGAATTATTTGATTGTTTGCTAATAGTGGATAGATAAGGAAAACAAAGAAGTTGTGTTCAGCATCACCTATTCAGTAAAGTTGGCTGAATGGATAAATTGAAGTTGTGGGTCGCAGTTTGTCAGTTGCTGCTTTAGGGAATCTGTGTGTATGTATATGTTGTTCAAATATTGAAGTTCTTATTGAACAAAAGCAGGAGAGATTGTGTAATGCTATGAAACCATTTCTGTCACTTCTGATTATGATACAATGCAGTCTACTAATGTACATTACATGCTGTCTTTTATTCTGTTTGAGGATCAGAACTCCCCTCTACATCTAAACAAAAAAGATTGCATACCAATATAGAAGGCTCTAGATAAGGTGGCCTAATCTCTCTCTTTCTCTCTCTCTCTCTCTCTCTCTCTCAAATTACATACTACCATCTTTAAAAATGTACTTATTGAATAATGTGCGCAGATTAATATACTTAGTGTTTGAACCAAACAATTCAGTTTAAATTACATCCGTAAATACATACAAAGATAAAAAAAAAGAATTAATGACAATTCTTGTTAAAGAAAGCAAGGGAAAGGATTCTGAAAATTAAATTGACTAAAAATTAACACATAGTGGGAGTGAGCCTGATCTCTGGTAGGTACATATTTCAGCCTTATTAGTAAATTGGTTGATGACCATATAAGTATGTTTTTGTCGTGTTAAACATTCTTGATGAAGTATTGTGTAACATATAATTACCCTTTGTGCAAAGAATATTCCTAGATAAGACACTTTCACAATTTTGGTACAATGCCAGAAAGTTTGGGGAAAGGATAAGTTGGTTACATTGACTCCAGTGCTTAACTGGTTGTTATTTTATTGACCCCAAAAGAGTGAAAGGTAAAGTCGACCTCAGTGGAATTTGAACTCAATGTAAAGACAGACAAAATGATGCTAAGCATTTTGCCCAGTTTGCTAATGATTCTGCCAGTTCACCACTTTACACTTTTAACCCTTTAGCATTTAAACCAGCCATATCTGGCCCAAATGTTCTACCTGTTTTATGTTGAAATGGGCCAGATCTAGCCTCTCTCACTAACCCTACAATGTCATCCTAAAAATAAACGATCACATTTTCAAAATCTTGAAGTTACAAGATAATACGTGCTTAATTTTTTAAAATGTAGATAGATAAGCATTACATTTGATAAATCAATCTGAATGTTAAATTTTTCAGGGAAGCCTTCTTCATCAAGAATATATAGTTAAGTGCAGGCTATCATACTAATATAATGGGATTAAAAGAATATTTTAATCATTAAATTAAATTGAAGTATATGATTTTATTTACAATAATTTTTTTGCTACAACAGTGGCTTTATTTATGTATTTTGGTTTCTTCTTTTTGTCTTCAAAATATATTAATCCATTCTAGATTTAGTAGGGTAGTTTTTGATGAGGTTTTTTTTTTTTCTCTTTTCATTGTGTGTGTGAAGCAAGATGTCTCCCAATAGCTAACTACTCAATCATAAAGTCAAGAGTAGGTCTTGATCTATCAGTCAGGCAAACTGAGGCAAGCAGTGCTTCACCCTTTGTTAACAACACTAAGGACCTAGTAAAGATTGATTATTTAGTTCATATAGTCCATCTCTCTGAGACCCTAAATCATTTTCCATTATTGCATATACAGAATATTTGCTTTAAATCCTTTATATACAGTGGTAGATATCACTTAGGTTCCCCTTTAAATAAGTTGGTTTTTAACAGTGGAGCTTGAAGCCGATGAAGCCATAAAAACTCTTTGGATGGGATTTCTAACCCAGTATATATATACACACTACTAATTATAGCTTTATCTACTTCATGTTCTACCATTGAAGACAAATTATGTCACATCTCTCAAAGTTTTTGAATTTCTTTGATGTAAGGAACTTTGAAAAAGTTTTTAATCAAATTTATTTTAAATAGCATGTTTGTATATGCACATGTGTATGTGCATATCAACAAACATGTGTTGTATTGAAGCCACTGTTTTCTGTATTGAGAAAGTTTGTATAACACATTTCTTTATGAGCCCTTCTTATACCTTAAGCCTTTCTTAGCTATTTCATCTTCTCTACCCCACTTTTTTCTCTCTCTTTAACTTAAACTTCTTTTTTTACTGCTTGTGTTGTGTTGTTTTATTTAACTTGTTCTCATGTTTTCCGCATGTTTCCTCATCCGAAATTTGTTGCCTTGTTTATTTTAAACATCATTTGCCATTCCCCAATTGGTCTAATGTTCCATTGTTAAGCTTGGGCTGATAAATGCTTATATTCTGTTGGGAGATTGTTTATTTCTGATTGGAGCACAATGTGTGTGTGTGTGTGTGTTTGGTACATTATGATATCTTTAATCATCACCATTTGTTTTAAAATTGATCTCAGTTTGTTAGCATGGGGTTTTGCCAGATTGAAAATAAAGTGGCACTATCATGATTCAAAGTTACCTTCTTCAGATTTTTTGCTGAATCGATTATCATTTAGATTTACGTCTGAGATAATCAAATATATACTTTGCATGTCATATTTGCTTTCAGCTAACTTATTCACCACTCGATAACGTTTTAGTGAGTATATCATGTGAACCATTTACAATATCATATATATTTTCAATTTTTTCATTGTTTACTATGTTATATCATGATTGTTGCTGTTGCTATAACATTACATTTTTGGCCACTTTGAGCGCTATTTTTTTTTAATTACCAAATATTCAACCTTTGCTGTGGCTATTCTCACATCCATACTGTCTTTTAGCTAAACTCAAGTGCTACATCACTGTTTTTCATTTTTATTATGTGTAGGAATACTGAAAGTCTGGGATCTCTCAATTTAGACTTATCAGATTCGTTTGTGACTTTCATGACTTGCTTAACCATTTCATTGCCATATTCCTGTTGATAACATATGGTCTTTGTTTCACTAAATTATGAAAATAATGAGAAAATTATCAAAATAACCATGTCTCAATTAAGCTGGAGTTTGGAACATAAATTAACATGGAATGTTGAGGAAAGGTTTTAAATTACTTTAAACGGTAAGTTTATATCATAGAACCAGAGTTTTCCATTCTCAGGATGATCCTAAGCATACCAAATACAACCAGTCTCATTACAAGTTCACATCAAGTAACTAAAGAGTGCTTATGCGCAAGGGACAGACTGAGGTTAGCTATGTATTAGAGTCCTTGAGGTTTAGTGCCGCCAGAAACCAAACAGACTTGATCAGCCCAATATTCCATTTAATGTTTCTATCTGTTATATTTATGTGATTATTTTGGATGAACATGTTACTTAGTGTGTACTTAGGTGACAGAAATATAGTGTTAAAATATTTTTTCATTTCCTCTATTTAAGAAACAAATGAAATAGTCTAGCCAGACCATGGGATTAAATGTGCTGAAAGATTATAGTTTTATTGTGCTTCTCACTTCCAAATATCAGTTTACATTTTATATTCTTCCTACTACTCATCTTTTTTTCCTTATTCATTTATTCATGCCCCTACTTATTCATATTCTCTCAGTCTATCATTTGATACATATTTGTTACAACCCATCGCCATTTATTATTTATTAGCATTTGTTATAAGCCATTGTATTGAGCTATTAACTTCCCTATACATAGATATTCAGATGACTTCTTTTCAATTTTTTCCAGGCCATTTTCACTACATAATTGTCTCTGTCTTTGTGTTTAAAGCCTTATTGTTCTGTGACTCCTCTATTCTGTGGTAATGTTCAGAGATAGTCACCTCTTTTTTGTGGTTAATATTCCTTAAAAGCATGTCTAGTTACTCCAAATTGTTTGCAGTCCTCATATTTTCAAACTCCAAAGAGAAAATAAGTTCTTTCATTATTAGTGACTTTCTGCTGGGTTTCGTCTTCTGCGTCTCACTACAGCTCTTTGATATGTTGGTTGCATTATTCATTATGAAGAAGAGTATGTTGGCAGAATTGATAGTATGTATAATGGACGAAATGCCTTGCTATATTTAGTTACATCTGTTTATGCAAAGTTAAAAACCCTGTTATTTCATGAATAATTTGGTAAAACTTTTCATTCTAATTAATATTTTCATCTTCCATTGTCTTTGAACAATAAATATTCTGTTATAATATATATATATGATAAATTGTCTGTGCCATTCAACTGATTAATTTGTCAATTGTTTGTTTTCAGATAAGAAACATCTCATCTTTTTGTATCTTACTTTTTTCAGTCATTGAACTGCGACCATGCTGGGTTACAGTCTTGTAGGGCTTTAGTTGAACAAATCAAACCCTAGTACTTAGTTTTTAAAGAGTGGTACTTATTCTCTCAGTTTCTTTTGCTGAAGTGTTGAGTCACAAGGACCTAAAGCTACACCGGTGGTCAAGTGGACAAACAAAGACATACATGTGTGCGTGTAATTGTGTTTATGTATATATATATATACAAGAATAAGGGCAGAGAATCGTCAATTAATAATAGAATTAATAATTAACAATTTTGCCAAGTAGTTCAGTATGAAAAAAACCTTTATCGGTAAAACTATTTATCATTATATATATATGTGTGTGTGTGTGTGTGTGTGTGTGTGTATATATATTACATCAAATGGATGTGTTATAAAACTACTATTCCGTACATACAATAACAGTCATACCAACAATCCAACATACCTTCATCATCAGCTGCCCCACGGATATCACTATGGTTTTGACACCTGGGCAGCACCTTTCAATCTGGCGGTGTCAACGTCACTAAAATAAGTGTTGTTTGGGAACAAACATACCTTAGATATCACCACATTCATTCAATCTTAATTTTAGGCAGGATTAAACGCTAACACTATTAATTAAACTACAACAAAAAAACACATTTCCTATATGTACAACAGTATCGGTAAATAAATTCAATAAGTAAACCTATAACTAACTCCTAAGTTATCTAAATATATATATGATTGGCATCTACACAGTTTCCATCTATGAAATTCACTCACTTGGTATTGGTCAGCTTAATACTGTAGTAGAAGACACTTGTCTAAGTATATCTACAAGGGGCTTACACATACACACACATGAGGGACTGAACTGCTAACTTAGGGGATGTAAATAAACCATTGCTGGTTGTCAAGTGTTGGTGGTGGAGAGCAAACACAGGTACACACATGTATATATATATATATATATATATACATATATATATATATATATATATATATACATATATATATATATATATATATATATATATATATATATATATATATATTTGAGAGAGAGAGAAATAGATATGCATACATGCATGTATGTATACACACACACACACACACATACACACACACAATCAGCATCTACACAGTTTCCATCTGCCACATTCACTCATAAGGCATTGGTCATTGGTCGACCTAAGGCTATAGTAAAAGATACCTGCTCAAGGTGCTGCACAGTGGGACTGAACCTGAAACCACATGGTAGCAAAGCGTACTTCTTAAGCAGTGCAGACATGCGTTGTTTTTTTTTACATCCTCTTTTTACTAAATGTTTCTTTTCTTTATTCCTCACAGCTCTATTTACATATAATTATTTCCTAGTTATGCTAACTACCTTCTTTGTTTCTTTATTTTGAGCTGGTTTTTATTGATTTTTTTTCTTATTTTATATTAAGAAATTATTATTCTACGTCATTATTATGTTTTTACTTTCTTTATTTCTTCAGTAAATATTGGTGTAATTCTATTGCAAGCTCTATTGGAATATTGGCCTCGAACTCATTTTGATGATGGTCAAGGTAAGTCATTGGAATACTTACTTGCTTGCTTCATACTCTTGCTTGATGGGGGCTGGGGTCATCCCAGGTTAGTGGTCCCAGAGATGTCACCATATGTAGCACCGACCAGGTCAACTAGTGCTCTGTGGAACAGAATTGTGGCCCCTCTTGAAGACCCTGTCAAAAAAGGATTCACAGTTTTGATAGCAGAGCCCTTCAGAACCATCAAGAACGTCAGATGGTACCATCACATTTCCAGCAAAGAACTGTGTGTGCATGTGCATATCAGCCCACAGCCTTTCACCTCATAGACATCCATCTCACCTGCTTGTATGGATATGTCCTCCATTTCCCATTAGATCATCCTACCAGGGCTTTACTCTCATTTGATGCAGCAGCTCTGCACTGGATTGCTGAACATGATTGGGGAAGATCTTTAGAAGCTCAATGTCATCTAGCAGGATGCAGAGTCGTTGGAATTATTTCATTTTATATTTTATATACATACTCATTTAAGCACATCACTCTCTATGGCGCATAGGCCATCAAGGACTTTTCTCCATTGCTCTTGACTCCAGGCTATCTTTTCTGCTTCCTCTCCTACTTCTTGTTGGTTTTGAATTGTCACCACTGCTGTAATTTTGCTTTTTTTTTTCTAAGTAGGGGTGTGCAAGCCTGTTTTCACTTCTGGTCCCTATTCTTTGACCTGTCCAGCATGAGAAGCCCTACCTGGAGCTTGCATTTCACTTGCATAGTTCTCAGGTTCATTGAAACATACACGCCACAACACCACAAGGACTGGACCTTTTGAATTCTATATACCTGCAGTCAATTTTGTTTACATAGCACATGTTGTATGATAGCCATGTTAAATTTGCAACCAAGGTCTTATATTAATGTTAGTTCTGAGTGTTTCAGCTTTTGGTCAGAAGTTTTAAGAGTATTTTTTTAAGACCTTTTTAAAATTTAAGCTGTTAATAAAATGCTATTTTAATTCATTTTGAGTCTGTTCCCATGTTAGACTGATGTCTATATGAGGCAGTATTTTATGGATGGATGTCCTTCCTGATGCCAACCCTTACATTGTTTCCAAGTAACATATATTACTTTATCCTACTGGTCTTTGAAAGCACAGAGTGACATAATGTGTTGTCTGCAGGGAGTGTAAACATGGTATTACGATTTTGCTCAGATGGTGTAATGTGAAATCAACATGCACTTACACACTCTCTCACACACACACACACACACACAGAGGTTTTCATACATTTTCCATCTACCAATCCCATTCACAAAATATCTGTTGGTCCCCAAGGCTATAACAGAATATGGAATGGATAAAGAAACGTCTCTAGTCTTTTCCATTTTAACATTGTAATATCAGAACTTAAGTTTATTATTGAACTCTAAGAAATCCTTGAAAAGACAAGTCACTCTTTAGCTTTTCTAGTGCTAATGCCATGTAGAAAGCACCCAGTACATTCTGTAAAGTGGTTGGCATTAGAAACCATGCCAAAACAGACATTGGAGCCTGATGCAGCACCTGACTTTACCAGCACTCGTCAAGCTGTCCAACCCATGCCAGCATGGAAAACAGATGTTAAATGATGATGAAGTATGATATTTTGACTCAAGTACACTGTCAGTAATGATAGCCAGGTTGATGACAGAATTTAGAGTTAAGCATCTGTTTTATGAATCGCTTCTGCTACATAACGATAATTGTCAGTATTTTATGCAATCAGACCACGTCACTCAGACATGACAAAACTGATGAATGTTTCAAAAGATATATCAATGGCAATATAGTGATTGGGGCTTCATTCTCTGATAACATACTGCCAGTTTAACCATTTCCGGTTTGGTTTGGTAACATTAGGATTGTATTGAAAGCATTTCACTATTTCTTTAAAGTGAGCAATTAGTTGCTCTACATTTATGAATATCACATGAAAATCTGTAACCTAGATTAAAGATAAATCATTGTATAGTTGGCACAGGCATAGCTATATGTTCAAGAAGTTTATTTCCCAACCACATGGTTCTGGGATCAGTCCAGTTGCGTGGTACTTTGGCAAGCATCATGTGTGTGTGTGCATCTATATATAGAGAGGGGGGTGTTCCCTTGGATTCCTCTGATAGACACTCTTTACCCTATGGATTCAGTCCTCAATAAACATTTAGACGTGTAAGTCTAAATCATTTGAGCACTACTAAGTGTTTTCTACTTTGTGTGTGTATGTATATATATATATATATATATATATATACACAAACACACACACACACTCACACACACACACACACACACACACACACACAGAGTCTATGATCTCAGGTTGGCAAGAAAGTAATTTTGCTTTTCACAAATAGATAGAGTTACAATTTTTTTGAATGACTTTTGTCAGTGCTATGATTTTTTTCGTTTTGACATTTGATAGTTATTACTTTTAGCTTACTTTAGAAGCAAATTGCACGTAATTTTGTTTACAGCTGTTAGTTCAGTGTCAATTTTAACATGGAGTGCAAAAAATGAACATTTTCACCATATTTTGCTTTTTTATTTCTGTAAAGGCAGCAAGAAAGCTGCTGAGGCTCACAAAGAGATATGTGAAGTTTATGGTGTTGATTGCTTAAAAGAACATACATCAGAAATGGTTTTAAAAATTCCTTTCTGGAGATTTTCCACTCAAAGATGACCAACTGAAGTTGATGATGACCAAATCAAAACCATAATTGAATCTGATTGTCATATAACTGTGTGAGAGATTGCAGAGAGGTTAAATATATCACACAGAACAATTGAAAATCACTTAAACTGTCTTGGGCTCGTTAAGAAGCTTGCTATTTGGGTTCCACATAAATTGAAAGAGATTCACTTAACACAGTGAATCAATATTTGCAGTATGCATCTCAAATGCAATGAAATTGATCTTTCTTTTTAAACGAATCATCACTGGTCATGAAAAATGGATTGTCTACAATAGCATCAATCGAAAATGATCATGATCCAAGCATAATGAACCAGTACAAACCACATTGAAAGCTGGATTGCATCAAAAAAAGGTCATGCTGTCAATTTGGTGGGATTACAAAGGTGGTGTGTATTTTGAGTTGCTTCCAAGGAACCAAATGATCAATTCAGATGTTTACTGTCAACAACTAATAAGACTGGTGGAAGAAATCAAAGAAAAACAGCCAGAATTGGTAAATTGTAAAGGAATCGTATTCCATCATGACCACGCTAGACCACACACGTCTTTGCTAACTCGTGAAAAATTATTGGAGCTTGGTTGGGAAGTGTTGTCACATCTACCATATAGCCCTGACCTTGCACCATCAGATTACCATTTATTTTGAAGTTTGCAAAATACTTTGTATGGTAAAACTTTCAATAATGATGATGACCTGAAATTGCACTTGCTTTAGTTTTTGGCTGAATAAGGACCAGAAGTTCTATGAGTGCGGAATCATGAAGTTGCCAGGAAAATGGCAAAAGGTCATCGAACAAAATAGAAAATGTATAATTTATTAACGGCCATTCTTTGTACATAAAAGAATGACTTTTATTTCATACTAAAAAACCGAAATTACTTTCTTGGCAACCCAATATATATATATATATATATATATGAGCATGGGTATGTTTGTGTCTCCTTGTCTTGACATCACTTGACAGGATAGTTGTAAACAAGTGTCACTGTCATACTAGCTGTGTCATTTATTTTCATTATTCTGTGGGAACATGTCTGGCCCTGGGAACATATATTACCTCGCTTGGTGACAAATGAGGGTTGGTGACAGGAAGGGCATGCAGCCATCAAAAATCTGCTTCAATAAATTCCATCTGACTCATGCAAGCATGGAAAACTGGACATGAAAACAGTGATGATGATGATGATTGGTATGAAACTGATTATTGATATTTCATTTTTGTGTACTGTTAATAGATAACATTTTCTTTCTTCTTTCCAGAAATGGACATGAATGGCAGTGAATGTGTGGAGCGTCGGGGAACTGGTCCATATTTTAGTGTACCAGGACATACTCCAGTTATATTTAGGTAGTATTTTTTATACTGCATTCTGTTTGTAATATATTTTTGTCTGATAATGCACTTGTTTACATGTAACACATTCGTTTTTTTTTTGTTTGTTTTTTTTTGTTTTGTTTAAACTTTTATATAGAGAAACAAAGTAAAATGGAATCCAGATATATGGTTACTTGTCAGTTCACATTACTGTATCAATTAGTCCTTTATCTGTGTATCGATTATTTTCATTGTTTGTGAATAGAAGCAGGGAATGACTAGAGAGGGAGAATAATTACATAATCAGAAAGGCATAATGCTTGTAAAGTGTGGGAAGGGAATGGACTGTGATGAGAATTCTTTTCTCTTCGTAAATAATACAGGAAATAAAAGCTATTGATTTTATTGCTGAAAAGTGAATTGGTGCAATAATGAATGTAAGTAGAATCAATTGATTGGGTTTTTGATATTCATTAAGTAATCACTATTGGAGGTAGTGTAATAGAAATGATTCTTCTATCCTTCTCTTCCAATTATAAACTGTGCACTGGTTGATTCCAACTGGAGACTACCACAACAAGGCTAAAGAGACTAGCAGCATTAGATCATCATCATCATATGTTCATTTTCCATGCTGGCATGGGTTGAACTGTTTGAAAGAAGCTGGAAAAGCCAGGAGCCTTACCAGGTTATTTGTTTTGGCTTGATTTCTGTAGCTGTGTGCCCTTTCTAATGCCAGTCACTTTACAGTGTACTGAGTGCTTTTTACATGGCACCAGCACCAGTGCGTTTCATGTGGCACCAACGCTACCAGCACCAGTGTGTTTTTTACATGAAACTAGGATCAAACAACTCCTTTACATGCAGTACCACACCACATTTTATTTGGCCCCTCTTGAAGATCTTGGCAATGAGGCTATATGAAGGTTTAGAGGAAGAGGGTCAGATTAGTGATCAGAGTTAAGAAGGGATGACGCTATTGCAGATAGTGGGGAAACGCCAGTCTGCTTGATGCAGAAGAATTTTAAGAATTACCTTTATCAGTGATGAATTATTATTGTGTTAATATTTATTTTCTACACCTTGTTGTTTTAATGTAGTGAGGCAGGGGGAAGGACCATGTTTCGTTTACTTTGCCGTGATGCTAGCGGAGAAACAGAGCAGCTATTACTAAACGAAACTATCCCACCATGGGTAGTTGACGTGGCAGTAAATGTAAGTATTAAAACCAGACTTCTTCCATTTCATGTCTCAGGCTTGGAGATCATGCCAAAAACCAGGGTGCACTTTGCAGAGAAGTGATATCAGTGAGACAAAATATCAGTTTAGTATATAACCATGGGAATTGAGCTCTTTACCAGATCTTAATGAAATATTCATAAATTTGATGTTATGAACCACCAATTGTTATTGTTTGGTTGTCTTCCACTTTATTCAATTGGTCATCTTCACTTGATCATCATCATCATTTAATTTCCATTTTCTATGCTGGCATGGGTTAAACAGTTTGACAGCCCCCTCTTAATGTCAACCACCACATAACAGTGTGTACTGGGTGCTTTTTCCCACACCACCAGCACTAGAGAGGTTGCCAAGTAACTTGCAAGGCAGAAAAAGAACAGGGGAAAAGGAAAAAAGCTCCCACAAATTAGTGGTGGAGTAAAGGAGGTAAAGACCCCATTCAGTCATGAATGCTTTGGGATTGCACCTAGAATGTTACCCTCCAAGGCACAAATCTCGGCAAGGTTGTTTATGGAAGACCAGCAGTTGCCCATACATACCAGCCTCCTCTCTCCATGCTACCAATGTTACTCAAGAGAAAGGCAAAGGCTGATACAACTTGGCACCAGTGACATTGCAACTCATTTCTACAGCTGAGTGAACTGAAACAACATAAAATAAAGTGCCTTGCTCAAGAACACAACACATGGCCCAGTCCAGGCATCAATCTCACTACCTCATGACTGTGGGCCCAATGCTCTAACCACTGAGCCATGTGCCTCCCCAGTGGTGGGGAGGAGTGTTTAAAACAGAGAGGTGGCTTTTTGTCAGATATTAAAAGGTTAAAGTATGGTAGAGGAATACCCACAGGTGTCTTCCCATTCCTATATAATGTGGCTACCCCACATTATATAGGGGTGGGAAAAAGTAGTTGAAAAAGAGATATAGGACATTAGAAAAGAGAAACTTATGTCTACCTAATGTCTGTGTCTTCATCGTCATCAATTATTTATCAGTGATAGATTTACTACATGACTGTTAGCTGAAGGTGGTTTCAATTGACATCATTGAAATGCTAAAACATGCAAGTAAATGCATTGTGACCAGCAAGGTATAACAACATCTGATAGTCTGGTTGGTCAAGTGATATACATATATATATATAGTTTCATGCTTTACATGGCAAAAAAGCATTCTAACCATGCTCTTTATACCAATCATGTCTATGTGTATCAGTGAAGGCATGTGGCTTAGTGGTTAGAGTGTTGGATTCATGATCATAAGATTGTGGTTTTGGTTCCTGGACCAGGTGACACATTGTATTCTTGAGCAAAACACTTCATTTCCTGTTGCTCCAGTCCACTCAGCTGGCGAAAATGAGTAATCTTGCGACAGACCGGTGTCCTGTCCAAGTGGGGAATATACATGCCATGAAAATCAGGAAATCAGCCCCTGTGAGTTTGTATGACTTGAGAAGGTTTCAGTGGGTGGGTATTTGTGGTTTAAGTTCTTTGTGAAGAGGATGTCCAGTTGTAATAGTTTTTTTTTTAGAAGATATTATAGGGTAGGTGTAAGAGGCTGGATCTGGCCAGTTTAAACATAAAACAGAATATTTAGGCTGGATATGGCCGGTTTAAATGCTAAAAGATTAATTTGATTTTTATGCCTCTGCTCACATATGGTCATAGATGTTTGGTAATGACTGAAAGAGAATGGTATTATTTCTTTCCTTTACTTTTTGTGATGTGTTACATTTCTGATTCTCATTTACAGAGAGCATCTCCCAAATTCAATAAAATTCCATTTTTTCTCCAACCACATGCAAGTATGGGAATAAAATTACCTAAAAAGTAAGCAACTTTTTCATTGATATATCTTTATTTTTTTTCTTATGCCATCTGGGAAGCTTAACATTCTAATTATGATTTTAATTTCTGGAGGTTATTAAAATCATCATTTACATCTCTGGGTTTTATATTTTCAGTTGGCCCAACCTTTGGCTATCTACCTTTGCTCTGTTCCTACATACATAGATGCATGCATGCATGAAGACAGACATATATACATTTATTTATTTATTTTTCTGGCACCTTGAGTTTGTCATTGATCAGATTGCTTGAAATATATAGTGTTAAATTCATCACATGTTTACATGAAAGATGGTGAATGGACATCACCACATCTATGACGGTGCGTTCTTTACAATTAACATGTGCAACTTCAAGGCAAAAAGACATGAACACACACACACAATAAGTTTCTTTGAATTTTCATCTACCAAATTCACTTGCAAGGCCCAGAGTTAAGATGAAGACACTTTGGGACTGAACCTGAAACTACACAGTTGTGAAACAAACTTCTGAACCACACAGACTTGCCTGTGTTTATCTAGCTTTTTGTAGTGTCTTTTCATCATCATAATTTAACATCTGTTTTCCATGGTGGTATTGGTTGGACTGTTTGACAGGAGCTGACAAGCCAAGGGACTGCACCAACATCCAGTCTCTGTTTTTGCATGGTTTTTACAACTGGATGACCTTCCTAATGCCAACCTCTTTACAGAGTGGACCTGGTGCTGTTTATGTGGCACCAGCACTGGCAAGGTCTCTAATATTGTTTACAGTTTGTAATTAACTTAGTATCTCTGTTCTGTTCTTACTTCAGAGATTCCAGATACTTCAGTTATTATTAGTTACACCTCAGCTCTATGTCTCCTGCATTATGTTTGAATTTAAATTATGTTACATTCAAATGTGAGTTTTCTCCATTAAATTTCTTGTGTTCTGCTGTTCCAATTTACAGTCATGCCATCTTAAAATGATGTTGGTTTTCATGATTGGCATGTACTAAAAACAATAGGGCTGACATAGACTAATCAAAAGCACTTATTATGCTGACAACACGAAAAGCAGCTGCTCAATTAAAACATTCACTACTTTGTATAAAAGTAATAAAATAGAAAATACATTGCTTAATGTAGCTCTGGATACATTGCATCTGAAAAAACCCCCAAATGATCATGGCAGGAACATTTTTTAGTATACAGCTGCTCAATCATGGCTGACCTTGGGTCAAACAACTGCATCAAGCTGAACACAAATGAATGGCTCAGAGTTAGTTATAAGCCATAGAATATATTCTTTTACTCTTTTACTTGTTTTAGCCATTTGACTGTGGCCATGCTGGAACACTGCCTTGAAGGATTTTAGTTGAACAATTCAACCCCAGGGCTTATTGTTTTTAAGCCTAGTACTTATTCTATCAGTCTCTTTTGCTGAATCACTAAATTACGGGTATGTAAACACATCAACACCTGTTGGGCTTCTTTCAGTTTCCCTCAGCCAGATCCACTCACAAGGCTTTGGTCGGTACAAGGTTATAGTAGAAGACACTTGCCCAAGGTGTTACACAGTGGGACTGAACCCAGAACCATGTGGTTGGGAAGCAAGCTTCTTACCACATAGCCATGCCTGCGCCTATTTTTACTGAACCTTATGATTTCAGTTATTTGGAGAAGAGAGAAATAATTGTGTTACTGTATCCATCATCATCATCATCATCATTGTTATCATCTTCTCTAATAAATGAGTGGTTCTTTTGTACATTATAGAGACCGGTTGTCTGCCAGTGATGTGATTCAGGTTCGGAAAGTCATTGAACACGTGTATGAAAAGGTTCTTGGTCAGGGCTCAGATGCAGGTTCTCAAACAGCAAACAGCAATCATGAGAAAAGTGATGGAGAGAAAGACTCCGAAGATGTAACTTCTATCGCAGAGGAGAAAGTGGAAATCCTTTGTAATGATCAGGTAAGAGAAATTACAGTTCAACTAATTGTGTTTCAGTATTTTGTTTAATATTGCAATAAACAAGTGTTTGTTATGTTTTGCATTAAGAGATACAAGTTTCTTAACAGGTGGGGGGGAAAAAAAAAAAAACATCTGAAAATGTTTGAAACTTCTTTTGCAGATTCTTGATCCCAACATGGATTTGCGGACAGTGAAGCATTTTATTTGGAAGCAAGGTGGAGACCTCATATTACAGTATCGGCGTATAAAATGATGTTTTGAAGCAGCATTGAGCTTGGTGCTCCAACTTATCTTCTCAGGCTGCACCTACACATAGCAAGATGTTTGCAACTGTTGTTTTGTTTACTCTTGCTATAAAATACTGCTCGCCAGATGACATTATTTCGGACATCATTCGATGCCTGGAACAAGTGTCGACCTCAGTGCCGAAGGGGTGTGGTATTGACTAAAATAATTGAAGAAGAAACTACAGTAGCTACTTGTGGGTAGCTGGACAATCAGAAACAACAAACTGCCAGCGTGTAAACTATATTGCAGGACTTTCTCAAATCAATCTGCACAGCAGCTCAAACTCTGTCGTGACCAAGCTTGTAATGTGTGCATATCCTCATATCTGAATGTAAACTGTTCCCTAGGCCATTCTTATCTTACTGATGCTTTTACACTGTTAATTATTATTCTGTCTAACCTCAGTCTCCATTGGTATCTCGTTTAGTTTATACATCTCGAATTTGTCCAAGTGCAAAGAGATGTTTCTTTGGCACTGATGTTTGGTCAATTTTATAAGCTGTTTGCAATGAAAGGTGTCTTGCCACTGACCAATTCCTGATGTGTAGTTGCAACTCTCCTCTTGTTGCTTCACATAACTCCTAACACTATTAGTGCCTGAAAAGCAGCATAACTCCTGGCATCATATAATTTTTTGTTAGATTCTTTTTTTTTTTTTTTCTGTTCCTTTCATAATGGATGCAATATTATTCTCATGGATAAGACTAAATAGACTGATATCCTTACTCTCACTGTATTGCATCTATACATCATTTCTGGGTGGTCATCCTGCATAAAAATGTGTAAGTGCGTGTGTAAATAAGCGTGTGCTGGTGAAGAAAGAAGTGGAAAGGGCTTCTAGAAATTTCCACTTTATTCTTGTAGTAACAGTTAAGAGTAAGGAAGCAAAACGAGCAGGGTTACCTTCCTTATCCATGTCATCCCAGATGTCTTGTGGTATGAGGATTATCCACTGCTGATCTAGATTCAATGAATGCAAACCATACATGAATTAATGAAACATAGTTGTTGGATTTTATTTCGCTTTTTTTTTTTTTATCAGATTTGAAATGAGCTGATTAATTTGGCTGTGCACTGTAAAGATAACTTTTGACTGTGATAGCATCAATTGGAACCAACCATCAGGCTATTTTGGTTCACCAAATTGACTTCTGTCCTTTACTAAAGCAGTTTAAACTAATATGGCTGTTTTCATTTCTAGTATCGTTGTTGGCTTTTCTTTCCCTACCTTCTCTAAGTTAAATCTATTTTTTTATACCTGTCAGCTGGTCAGTTGATAAACTATATTTGATGATGGTTAAATCAAGTTTGAGATTGTTCAAAAGTCTTGCTAATCTAAGTTTTCATTTTCGGAAGGGAGGCATACAATCAGTGCTGAAATATAATCAACAATGCTCTCACACTTTCTTCCTTTTAGTATCATCATCATGATCATCATCACCATCATCAAGGCCTGAATGTTTTTTTTTAATTGTTATGGTTACAGCCTTTCCAGTAGAGGAGTCTGTTTACTAGCCTTATTACCTTCCTAACCATCAAAAATAAGTTACAGTTGACTCTTAGTTATTCCAGCATTTTATCTTCAAATGAATGTTATTTTAAATTACTTTTACCATTTTTATCTTCTTTGTTTATTTCTGATTGTCTGACAGAAGAAACTCAATAATAATAATAATGACAAATTCCCCAGTATTTATTGTTTAAAAAGGAATTTAATTCTTCTCTGTGAAGACATTGTTGAGTGGTTTAGTGTTAGGAAAAGCATTCAGTTTGAAGAAACACAAAATCCAGAAAACCCATACATGTTCACATTTGCAGAAATATCAAATTGATGCTAAAGAATGGAGGAAAAAAAAAAATAATAATAATGTAGTTGTTGATGATGGTGGGATGGAAGGTGTCTGTATTGGCCTACATGTATAACGCTGTCAGTGATATTGTTACAAAGAGGGTATATTTACAAAATAGGGAATCCTCAAACTTTCTGGACAGTCTAATCTAGAGAGATCTCAGTTAACCCCCTACAACAAAGGGGAGAGGGACTGGTTCGTGGGTTAAAAGCTTTATTTTTTTAATTGAATCTATAGCAATATGACTGGTGTTTCTGCAGTTTTCTGTTTTCTACTTTAAAGGATTCCCCTGATCCACCATTCCTTAATCTAGTGAATGCATTTATGAAAATACAGAAAAATAAACAAAAATATTAATGTTTATTTAAGCCTGGTAAAGGGATTATCCTTCAAATCCCCTTCTTGTTGAACACTTTATACATCAGTTGTTAAATCTTCATTTGCTCAGAAAACTGAAAATTCCTCAGTTTCTTTATGAAACAGTTTTGGCATATTGATTTCAATGAAATCAATAACATAGCAAAAAACTATTTTAATATTTTATGTGAATTTTTAAATAAATTCTCAGAACAAGCGATTGATTGATAGTGTTTTTTTTTTTTTCTCTAAAGTTCCACTGTAAAAAAAAAAAACTTGTTCTAAATCTAGATGTGAAATAGCATGTATGTGTGTTGTGTCTATACACACACTTATATATATACATTCATACTCACACACATACACTATAAATAGTATACAGTGCCTCAGAGAAAATGTTATATGTTTTTGGCATAAACAGAAAACAATCCATTACAACCAAAATGTAAGATATATTCTATGGAGATTTTCAGTGTAACTTGCATTTCGTTTGCTTGTCATAATCAGGTTCTCAGGTGTAAATTTTTTTGTAAAGTTCTATTGCATTCTGTTGGGAGATGAAATTATTCACAATTTCATATTTCTGATGTTCAGCAGATTTTCTGCACACTGCTATTCTATAACTTGATGTCAAGGAATTGATTTCATCTGTTCCATTTCTCAACCTGCCTAAGTTTACTTCTCTCTATAACAGCTAATAGAAATGGGCAGTTTGTTGTTTCTTTATCTCTAACTTGTTAGACGAACAATAAAGCTTTCTCTACTGAAATTTTTAATTGGTATATCTTGGAAACTCATAAATATTACTTTGTTTTCATGGGCAGTAGAATTCCCGTTTCGTATAAATGCTAATTTCTTATTACTTATTTACCAGCTCTTAGTAATTAAGCAAATTAGTTAAGATTAAATGTGTTTATTTTAGCATATATCCTGTTTATATTTTAGTGTTTGTTTTGTTTTTTTCTCTCCCTTTTTGTTAAAGAATATTTTTAAAGGAATCTTGCAAAATACATCCAGTTTCAAACATCCTGGTATGTAATGAGAATTGCAATGAGCCAACTGCAGAAAAAATTGCATTATGCCATCCAAGATTGCGAAAGCTCTTGATACATTTTCCATAATCGGGTGTATGTCTTTTCTAAAGTAGTTTCCATTCATAATTCCAAATCTAATATGAAGCCATCTTTTGCTGTTGGTAGTTCGACTTTGTGTTGTGCGTGTGAGTGTGTACATAGACGCAAGAGGAAGCGTATATGAGCAAATGTATCAGGACTTAAAACTGTAAATATAGATCATGTCCATAAATGAATGAAAGAAAAAGATCCTTAAATTTTTTTTTTTTTTTTGTGTCTTTTAAAATGATAGGCTAAGACATTTGCTCACAGAATGAAGCTTGATTGTAGAAAGGAGGCCCTTAGTGGGGTTTATTTATTTTTAAAATTGATTTCTAATTTCTTTTCCCCAACCAAGCTTTGTTTGCCAGCTGATAGTTTATCCTTGCACACACACACACACACACACACACACACACATATAACATGTAGAATGGTAATAACGACTATAAAGAGTTTGAGGCAGTCAGTTTGTAACAGATGCTTATATATGTATATATATCTTCCCTGTAAAACACAACGACTTGGCAACACAACATAAAAATAATGTACAGATATAAATGTCAGTACAATCTGACAAAATATAAACAAAATTATTTGTATTAGATTTTTTTTTCTTTAAATAAATATTTATCAAATTTATTTCACGTTACTGTTATTTCATTTTTGTCAATGTGTGGATATTACAGATTACTAATAGAAAAGAAATTCCACCACGAAAATATATTTCTGCAATAATCTTGATTATTCATTTACTTATTTTATTTTCAACACTTCAGTTTTTAAAATATGCAGGCTTGCTTCCCAACCACAGTTCCAGGTTCAGTCCCACTGCCTGGCACTTTGGACAAATGTCTTCTACTGTAGCCTTGGGCTGACCAAAGCTTCATGAGTGGATTTGGTAGGTGGAAACTGAAAGAAGCCCATCGTATATATATATATTTATTTGTGTTTGTCCCCCAACCATCACTTGACAACCAATGTTGGTGTGTTTATGTCCCTGTAACTTAGTGGTTAGGCAAAAGGGACCGACAAAATAAGTAATAGGCTTACAGTGAATAAGTCCTGGATTTGAATTCTGTGACTAAAAACCAGTTCTCCAGCATGGTTGCAGTCAATTAACTAAAACAAGTAGCAGAATAGCAAATAAATATATATTTAAACTGGCCCAAACATTCTATTTGTTCAAATTGCCCAGATTTAGCCTGTCACACCTACCCTTCAATGACATTCTAAAAATAAACAATCTCACAGCTACAAGATGAGCCATGATTAATTAATTCAAAACAATGTGAATAAATAAGTACTTCATCTGACAGAGTAATCTAAATGCTAGAGTTAAAAAGAAAATATAAAATTGGGATAAATTTTTGTGCAATGGAGAGGAGACAACTCTATTTCATTAAATTTCAGTCCTAGTGAGACACTAGACTTGTAGATTTTCTTTACCACGGTACATGAGCGTCCCTCATTTTGACCATTGTTGGACGTCAGTCACAGGCAAGTTGAACAGGTTTCCTGTAAAAACTGCTCTGTCATCTTTACATTCTGTCCTAAAAGTGGTTTTACTCCCATTCATTTAGAGTACCAACAAAGCAAATAGGTTTATCAAACACAGGATGAATGAGTCAAAGTGCAATGTGAGGTCTCGAACTAGACTAAGGTGGGTCTAATTTTGATGCTTGACTTATTCAGGATTTCTCAATAATACCTTCCATGATTCTTCAATGATGTCTTCCCTTAGATATTTTCAGGACTTATTTTATCAACCCCAAAAGGATGAAAAGTAAAGTCTATACCAGCAGTATTTGAATTTGGAATGTAAAGTTGGAAGAAATATTGCTAAGCAATTTTCCTGTGTGGTAACAATTTTGCCAGTTCGTTATCTTGCTATTTGATATTAACAAAGAATCCTGCTTGTAAGTTTTAATTATAAATCCTACTGAAACTGTTTTCTTTACAGTTTTTTTTTAGTGACTTATAATAACCACTGATGATTTTACAATAATTTCATGTATATATATATATAAAATGTACATGAAACTGCTACCATGAATGTAGTTTCTGTTGATCAAATAATACACTGACAGAACCATTCATTAAATTAACTAAATTTTGTAACTGATATCCACCAGAAGAAAGAGGAATGAGACATCTACATTCATTAAAAGTTTTAATTACAGTTTTAGGCATTTTATCAAGCAACAAATCAAGCCCCAGCCCTCTATTTTTTCCCTCCATCTAGTGGTCAGTGTTTAGTGTTGGAAAAAGATCCAAAGTTACTAAAGTAATGTGAAGGTGCATGGCTCAGTGGTTAGAATATCAGTCTCATAATTATGAGGTAGTGGATTTGATTCCTGGATTGGGCTGTGTGTTGTGTTCTTAAGCAAGACACTTTATTTCATGTTGCTGCAGTTCACTCAGCTGTAGAAATGAGTTGCAACATCACTGGTGCCAAGCTGTATCAACCTTTGCCTTTCCCTTGGATAACATTAGTGGCATGGAGAGGAAAGACTGGTATGCATAGGTGACTGCTGGTCTTCCATAAACAACCTTGCCTAGATTTGTACCTCAGAGGGGAACTTTCTGGGTGCAGTCCCGTGGTCATTCATGACCAAAGGGGAGCTTTTTTTTTTTTTAGTGACTTATAATAACCACTGATGATTTTACAATAATTTCATGTATATATATATATATATATATATATATATATATATATATATATATAAAATGTACATGCAACTGCTACCATGAATGTAGTTTCTGTTGATCAAATAATACACTGACAGAGAACCATTCATTAAATTAACTAAATTTTGTAGTAATTGATATCCACCAGAAGAAAAAGGAATGAGACATCTACATTCATTAAAAGTTTTAATTGAATATAAAAATAATAATAGGCACATAGTCAGGAATTTGGATGAGCGGGAACAGTGGATTATATTAGTTTCAAATTTAGGCACAAAGTCAGCAATTTCAGGGATGGGATAGTCGATTACATCTCTCTCCTCCTTTCTGTGCTCAACTGGGATTCATTTTATCAACCATGAAAGGATGAAAGTCAACCTCAAGCAGATTTTGAACTCAGAACGTAAAGACAGATGAAATACAGCGAATGATTCTGCCAGTGGATTATACTGACCCCAGTATTTGATTGGTAATTCATTTTATTTATCCTTAAAGGCAGAATTGGTTGTTGCAGGATTTGATTTCAGATAATAATTAAATGTTCTAAGCACACCAGAGAGAAAAAAAAAGCTAACATTTCAGGCCTTATAGTCCATTCAAACATTACAACTTTCCCCTTTCTACTCTGACAAATGGCCAGGGCCTGAAATGCCAGATTCCACACTCATCTCTTCTTTATGTACTCATGGTATTTGCTGACAGGCCATCACTAGTTTCTTTGTAATCCAAATTACATCATTTAATTGTGTGATAGAAAATATCAGTGGTTTCCGATTTAGGCACAGGGCCAGCAATTTTGAGAGGAAGGGAAGTGGTCGACGTCATCAACCTTATTATTTGACAGGTACTTTATTTTATTGAACCTGGAAGGATGAAAGGCAAAGTTGACCTCAGCAAGATTTGAACTTCGTGTTCTGATCTCTGTGTGGTCAACAACTTTGCCTTTCATCCTTCTAAAATCAATAAAAAAACAAACAGTAAAGTATTAGGTTGATAATGTCGACTGTTCCCCTTGTAAATCCTGGCCTTGTGCCTGTATTAGAGATAAAAGTTTCAAATTTTGGCACAAGGCCAGTAATTTCAGAGGAAGGGCAAAATCGATTACATTGACCCTTTCTCTCCAATGCTCAACTGGGACTCGTTTTATCAACCCTGAAAGACAAAGTGGACCTTGGCAGAATTTGAACTCAGAATATATAGACCAGTGGTTCTCAACCAGGGCTCATATGACCACTAAGGGTCTACATAAGATTTTTGTAGGGTCTTTGTAATCAAAGTTGTAAATTTGGGGATCCACAGTAGTATTTAAGGGATCCACGAAAATATTTTGCTTTAGATATATTTATTGCAAGAAACAGCTACATTTCTTTCTCTTATGTTTTACATAGTTCAGCATGTTTCTAGCCACTGAAACAGGTTCACTTAGAGAGTGCTGTTACAAACCTACGCAAGTAAATAGGTGAAAAACAAAATAGGAATTTTGAAAGAAGTACCTATAAAACTAGATTTTAATTAACAAATGGCTATGGGGGATCCACTAGAATAAAACAGTAATCAAAGGGATCCATAAGTAAAAAAAAAAAATGGTTGAGAACCACTGGTACAGACAGATGAAACACCAATAAGCATTTAGTCTGGCATGCTAATGATTCTGCCAGCTCACTGCCTTCAAATATGTAAGAAATGATAAACAAAAGGAACAAAACCAACAAAGAAAGCAAGAAGCAGTATCAACAGAGTTTTATGGCAGTATATGTAATGTTATAAAACATCGAAATAGTAAAATCATTGAAGTTTGATAATTTTTGAAAGATGTTGGTATAAAATATGACTTGTTTGATCAAAGGAATACAAAGTGCATCTGTTATTTCTAGTTTGATAACTGAATGATGTCACTCCACTTGGAGTCATTTTGAAGGACAGATATAAAATAGCAGTGTGTTACCTGTGTTTAAGAGAGTTGTATGTCTGACTACATAGACACTGATAGCTGAAATAAATTCTTTAAGAAAACCAGTGAGCTGCTTTGTAGCTTAAACAAGAAAAATGGGCAGTATTCAAAAAAAAAAAAAGTTTCAGCCGTACCCAGCTCACCAATTTTCTTATCTTTAGTTTAAAAAAATTTTTTTTTTTTAAGTTTTTGAATCCCTATAACACTCAACACACACACATACCTACAAGTTGCAATGATGGATGTGCTACAAATCCCATCATTATTAATGTCCAAAGTTTATCAAAGCTTGATTTTGTTTTTAGAAAGACACCCACAATTCATCTTCCCATGGGCTAGTTTCCAGGCAATGACTCGGCTTAGGAGGGCAACTTTGGGTGTCTCAAACAATACCCAGCAGATAGCAGCTACCTTCCTTCCTTCTTTCTTGTTGGTCAACTGGGAGAAATTACCATAGACTTGCTCATTAATCACTTTCAGCAATCAAAGCTGTCATTGACTGAGTGAAGGACCAAGTTTTACAACTATAAAGGAGAGTTGTTTCAATCACTTCTATGAAGAGTCTCTTCTTAAGATGTTTGGAAAAGTTGAACATCCAAATGTTCTTTGTATTCATGAGCAGTTTCCATGCAAGGCTTCTATCCACTTTGAATGATTCTTTCCAGGCCCCAACACATAAGCTAGATTCTGATTTCTAGCATTAGAAATTGAATGAGATACTTCCAGCAGCTCTCAGTGGCTTGTGATCAGCTATTGGAGATCATGTATTGTCTTTTCTTGGCATTGAGGTGAAGCTTTTCTTATATCCAGATTTTATTATTGACAGAACCTTAGCCTTAGCATCTGTAATTTTATCAGATGGCGAAGCAATGTTGTTGACAAAACCTAGATCGGACTGTGTCCCTGACCCAACCCTCCTAGACTTTGGTATAATGATGAAACCTTGTTCTTCATAGTTCATAACCACAAAGAAAGAAGATGAAGAGCTCCAATGTGTCACCTTGTAGGACATCAACTTAAAGCATATAGGTCTTATCATCCAGTGTGATCATTTTTGCCATGGTGATGAAATATGACTATGATGTCTTATGAATGTATACCTTGAAGATTACTCAAACACAGGTGTATGTGTGCGTGTATATATATATATATATATATATATATAATATTAGGGATAAAAATCCAAATTTACAAGCAAAAACTCAGGATTTTCATGGATGAGTTCATGAACTTTGGTTCTTTTCTCTAAATTTTATATATATATATACATATATATGCACGCATTTATTTGTAAAGATGAAATATAAAGTTTGTGCTATTTCTTTTTTATTACCAAGCTGTAAGTACCATTAAGAAGTTATTTATTTCACTAAATGAAAAAAAAATCACTTTTAAATTTAAATTCTTTGTTCATGTCAAACAGTTGGTGCATTTTTTTTTGTTTTGTTTTTTTAATTTCTTTTTGCATATCTTATAATTTTCACAATAAAATAATCTTTCAGAGTTGCAAATAATTCCCTGTAAAAGTTTTAATATATTTTCTATAACTCAGTTATGTTCATAAACATCCAGAATAGTGATTCTCAACTGCAGCTCCCAGGGCTGCATGTGGCCCTGAAGCACCCTTCCCACAGCCCCCAATAGTCTTTCCTCTATAAATATAATAAATTTTTCTACAATTGACTAACTTTGGGGGGGGGGGGGCCTAAAAAAATCCAGGTTTTGGATCTAGCCTGGGTATTTAAAAAGTTGAGAACCACTGATGCTGAAGCTAAAAAATCTAGGTTAATAGTTGTACAAATTGATTTCTCATTTTCATTTGGGTTACATTTAAAATGATTCTAAAATATCAAATGTAAAAATGGACCTACGGTGGAATCAATAAGCTAGATTTTAGAGGCATTTAATTTTGTTGGAAAAATTTCATACAAAAAAAACATCTGTCAGTTCATAAATAATGAATCAATAGCAATTGTTGATGTATGGTCTCTATTCATAACAAAGTAAAGTGCTTTTACCTTCTTTCAGCATTCAATCTATCCCATAGGATTAACTGGACTTGATTTGTACAACAGGATACCCCACAGTTCCCATTGACCAAATTCCTTTCACCAAGGTATTGGTCAACCTGACAGCATAGATAAAGACACTTGCCCAAGGTGCTGTGCAACAATTGAACCTAGGACCATGCAACTGCAAAGTGAATTGCTTAACCACATGGCCATGCTTGTACTATATATAATGGTAGCTAACAACAGATATTCATACATTGTTGGTGGGTAATTATGTAAGTGTAAATATTAACAATGACTACCTTCTTGCATGACTATTAAAACAGCATTGAGAGCTTTCATAAAATCTACAACAAATTAGACATTACATGAAATGGCCAAATTTACTAAACCAGACAAGGCTCAACAGGTTTTTGGTGCAAAACCTTGTTGGATTTCATGAAGGGCTGTAATTTGAATAACCTCTAGCTACTATCGTTAAAGTTATCTATTTTTATATTACACAGAAACTCAAGCACATTCATAGATGGAGTTTGTTGTAATAGAAGTAGAAAGAGCAATGTTGGCACAAGGCCACAAATTTAAGGGGAGGAGGAAGAGTTACTTGATTATATTGGATCCCAGAGCTCGACTGGTACTTTATTTATCGACCCTGTTTAGGATGAAAGGCAAAGTTGACCTTTGTTTCTAAAATAACAATAAAACAGATAAAAGCCTATTAGCTTGGGCTGCAGACTTTTGCTATTACAATATAACTTGCCATTGAGTAAAATTGTTTTCCTCATAACCAAACTGTTTCGTCAATATATATTATATATACACGTAAAGATATATGTTAACATTGAATGGACATACTTTTTTTTTTTTATGTATAGAGATATGTTATTTAGATAGGTGGAAATGGATGTATTTTGATCAGTTACGACTTTATAACAAATGAAAATACTTTTGAAGAACTTAAAATGTCATCAATAACATTTCGACTGACTGATTTGCAAAGTGTCATACATGAGATTCATATGTCTGTGAAGAGAAACTCTGTCCCTCATCAGGATCCATTACCGATGTTGGCTCTGTCAGCATTGGTTTGTTTGTGGAATCAGGGTCTGTTTGTGTGGCTGGAATTTCAGGCAGTTTAGCTAATTTGTTGATGGAATATACTGGGTCCACATACTGAGTAACCTGCAAAAAGACATTAGAAATTTCAGGGTTTTTTCAGTTTGTTTCAACCATTACAGATAAAGACCATGCTGTAGTAGTGCCGTAAAAAAAAAAGCTTGCTCCTCAACCACATGGTTCCAGGTTCAGTCCCACTGTGTAGCACCTTGGGCAAGTGTGTTCTACTCTAACCTCAGGCCAAACAGCCTTGTGAGTGGAGTTGGTAGGCAGAAACTGAAAGAAGTCTGTCAAATATCTGTGTGTGTATATATATATATACCCTACACTCTCTGAGTGGTTGGTGTTAGGAAGGGCATCCAGCTGTAGAAACTCTGCCAAATCAGACTGGAGCCTGGTGTTGCCATCCGGTTTCACCAGTCCTCAGTCAAATCGTCCAACCCATGCTAGCATGGAAAGCGGACGTTAAACGATGATGATGATGATAAAATAAATGAAAAAATGCATTGTAAATAAACGACAGATAAAAAACATATACGTATACTGAGTGTACAACTAGACGTGTGTGTGTGTGTATGTGTCTTTGTCCCCCACCATCACTTGACAACCGGTGTTGATATGTTTACGTCCCTGTAACTTAGCAGTCTGGCAAAAGAGACTGAAAAGAATAAGTACCAGGCTTAACAAAAAAAAAAATAAGTACTGAAGTTGATTCATTCAACTTAAAAGATTGTTCAAGGCAGTGCCCCAGCATGGCCACACTCTAATGACTGAAGCAAGTAAAAGATAACTTATAAAATATATATATATGAAAATATATACAATTGGTATGTGCTCCAGCATGGCTGCAGTCAAATGACTGAAACAAGTAAAAGAATGAAAGAATGTATTTGATTTTGCAAGATTCCTGGGGTGAAATCGTGTGTTGAAAGCAGAGCTGTTGAGTCAAAACGAAAACCTCTGACTCCTCTACTATTGGTACCTCTGACTCCTCTTTATGTAATTAAGTGATTGTGGTCTACGTATCTCATAAAGCATATGCATGTACTTTAAGCAGGCCTATATGTTATAACTGGTTTATATTAAAGAATAAAGATATTGTGAGTCAGTATAGTTTTACTGACTCCGACTCCAGCTACTCCTTAATTGTTTCCGACTCTGACTCCACAGCCCTAGTTTAAACAGATGTTATATTTGGGGATGTTTTTTTTTTTTTTACCAATTAAACATGCGCTATTTATGTGATCTTCACTCTAGTTTTTATTTGTATTATTTTTAGTTTATACATACGTCTAAGTTCTTTCATCACACATTCTGTGACCTCATCATTGACTTTTTGTCCCATGTGTCTCCTCTTGTCCTGTTTTATTATTCCATATATTCAATATTCTGCAGCGTTGAATATAAGTGACTGAAGTGGGTTTCCCCCCAAAGAGTTATCAGAGTAATGTTACTCATAGATTGAAGATCAGAAAGTCTTTCCACATTGACAGGTCACAGCTCCAATACTACAGACATGTTATTAGAATGTCACAGTGAAAAATCACAAGACTCTGAGCCAACTGACAGGAGACCTGGGGTAAACCAAGAATGAGATGGTTGGAGTAAGTCCAATGATGGCGGTGCCTATCAAGGACTCTACCTCAATGACTCTCCCAAGAATAATGGCAGAATGCTGTATTTACCATAAAAGTAAAAGAGAAAATGTAGACTATGGCAAGGCTGTATGGTAAGAAGCCTGCTTCCCAACTATATGGTTCCAGGTTCATCTTGGGCAAGTGTCTTCTACTATAGCATCAGGCTGACCAAAGCCTTGTGAGTGGATTTGGTAGATAGAAACTGAAAGAAGCCTGTCTTGTGTGTATATATACATATATATGTATATATTTATGAGTTGTCTTTGTATTTATGTTTGTTCCCCGCCATCGCTTGACAACCAATGTTGGTGTGTTTACATCCCTGTAACTTAGAAGTTCAGCAAAAGAGACTGATAGAATAGATTGATTTCTTTGACTAAAACCCCTTTAACCCTTTCGTTACTATATTTCTGACCAAAATACACCCCTCATGAGTTTCAATTAAATTCTAAAATAATCATGAATTTAGACTAGTCTCATTAAACACCTGTAACTTTTTTATTTATCAACATATTAATGTGATATTTGGAACATAATTAAAGAAAGGGTTCTTAATCAATTCTATTGCATAATTTTTGTCTCTCGGGTACTACTAGTGTCTCTCACATGTAAATATTGGTTCAGCTTCACGAATCGTACTCGTTCATAATACTGGAAATATATTCATCGCCAAAAGGTTCCTGATCGCTCCAGTAATTTGTTATTCTGGGTAACTGTCTAATACCCATAATAATATTTATGGCAAAAAATGCCCGTATTTCATCTACAGTTCCAGGAAACCACAAGCTATCTTTTTTTTTTCCGGTTTGTTTACATTCTGCGTAACGGTTTGTTTCCGTAGTAATCATTTCAAACAAGCATGAAAAATAAGTCTAAAGGTTTCACTTCCTGAGAAAGACTATGGGTAGACCCTGTCTCCTCATAAAAATATTTTAAAAATCTTTTTCTGGTGTAAAATCATCCTCGCTGTCGCCGTCGCTGCTTTCAGTTTCGGATACAGACATATCCGATTCATTACCGTTCACCACGTGCTTTTGTAGCTCATTCATTCTTTTCTTCGATATCTCCATATCTTCTGTTGAAAAATCTTCAAATTCAGAATCACTGCTTGATAGCATGAAACTTCTCTCCATCTTTAAAGTTGAAAAAAATTAACGCCGCAAAAAATGTGGAAAAATATCTTCCAAAATTCACTGAGTTCAAATATCACACCAAACAATGTCGGAGACAATAACTTAACTGTTTGCAAAGTGAAATCAGGTGTTTTAACGAATGTACTAACGAGATTTGGGTTCAAATATACATTTAAATAACAATGGGTATGCTCGGCCGGCTACGGCTGGGTTAGTCTTATGAATCAAAAAATTCTTCGGCCAGGTTAGTAACGAAAGGGTTAAGGCAGTGCTCCAGCATGGCCACAGTCAAATGACTGAAACAAGTAAAATAAAAAATTTATATATATAAGTAACAGCAACTATGTTGTTAAATATAAGTACCATGCAGAGCTATAGTGCAGCTCTGTAGGTAGCAACAGAACTGTAACTAATAGAGTCTGTTCCTGGAAAGAAAATCAAAAATTATACTTACTGCCATAGTAAACTTAGAATCATCACCTATCTTCTTGCGTATTAATAACCAGACAATAAAAAACAGCAAAGTTCCAAGAACCTTCAGTCCGGCAGAGATACCTGGAGAAGTACAAAGGATATATATACATATATATCAGTCAGGAGAAAGAAAAGCACAATGGATATCAGAATGTTCTGAGTTCAATACTCTAAAGAGATGACTTTAGTTCTCGTCTATGAAAAAAATGAAAAACTTTGGAGGGACTCTAATTTCCCCATCAAAATCCTAAATAATTTTATCTCCAACTAAAACTTAGTTACCACAAGACATTTTCCCGAGTAAATGAGTCACTCTGAACACCATCATCTACTAAAACCTAGCACTCAAGACGGCCCTATCTTCTTTGCTCTCTATATCCTAACTGGATTAATGAAATCATTTCTTCTCTAACCGTAACATCATCACCCAACTGGTTCATCATCTTGTTAATGTTGCCATCATTACAGCCACCATCAACAAAGGAGCATTTTTACAGTTGCTGAACCTGCTAAAAATAGCAACCAAATTCCTTCAGATGATACCCTAACATTTTATAAAGGAAGAACATATTAAGTAACAAGTAAACATTTCTATACTTACAAAGACAGAATGGTTGTGTTGACCTAGGGCTAAACAACAACAACAACAACTGCTGCTGCTGCTGTCATCCTCAGAGTGTTTGCTATATCCTGTGGCATAGGTTGGATGGGTTTGCAATGAAAAATATTTCCATTTGTAAGCAACTGTATTCCCAAGTTTGACTAATTCCTTCCCAAATTCTCTTTGCCCTACCTCTAACACTGTTAACCTCTCATCTCACAACAATCAACTCTTTATATTAGTACTACTGCTCCACCACCATCACCAGTTCTACTTCTGTCCTCATCTCCATAGCTTTTTCCATGAACACATGGATTTGCTGAGACTTGCAGAAGCAGTATTCTACAAGGTGTCCACAAAGACTGGGTACATGGAGTAAATAAAATCATAACATAAACAATTAAATATAAGACATAATAATTTCTTAAAGTATATGTTAATTCCATGTACCCAGACTTTGTGGACACTCTGTATAACTTGATTTTCCTTCCCATAAACCCGTATGTTTTTCAACTGGTCATTAAGATATTGAAAACTAATATAATTGCTGAACTGCAGGATAATGTATCTGTCATTGCCATGTTTGCAAGGGTTGGACAGAGTTTGCTGAGGCAGATTTCCAACAGTTAGATGTCTCTCCTGTCACCAACCCTCACCAATTTCCAAGTAAGACAATTTTTGTACCCCCACAGACAGACATGTTCTCAGAGTATTGGAAATAAATGTTACTGTTTGTTTGACTGGCACTCATTTACAACTATCATGTGATGTCAAGATAAGGAGACAAAAACACACAAACATATGTATATATAGTTGAGTCTTACATAGGCAATAACAAGTGATCAAGACGTCTGGCAATATGCTGTGCTTGAGAAGACATGTCAAGCTAAGTGAAATCATGGTTGTGGTCACTGCTAGTGACATGTAAAAGGCACCCAGCACACTCTGTAAAGTGGTTGGCATTAGGAAAGGCATTCAGCTGTAGAAACAACCACAACATACTGGAGTCCAGTTCAGTTCAGTGGCCTACCAGCTCCAGTCAAACTGTCTGACCCATGTAAAACAGATGTTAAATGATGAGTTTCATTCAGTTTTTGTCTTGCAGATCCACTCACAAGGCTTCACTTGACTTGGGAGCTACGGCAAAAAGACACTTGCCCAAGATGCTACACAGCTGGACTGAACTCAAAACCACGTTAGTTGGGAAGCAAACTTCTTAACCACACAGCTATGTCTGCGTTTCTGGCCATGCCTGTGCCTCTGGCCACACCTGCACTTCTGGCCATGCCTGTGCCTCTAGTTGTGCCTGTACCTCTAGCCACACCTGTGCCTTGGTTATGAGAGACATGAAAATTACAATTTTGCACAAACAGTGCTAACGTGAAATTATGCAGTGATATACACTCATGCAAATATACACATATGCTACATATTAGAATGTAAACAATCAAGAAATAATACTGTTACATACCAACATATTTGTTTCGGAACTGTACAATGTCATAAACAAGACAAGAGCCATTGTTTCCACATTTGTTTCTCCACAAGAGACAAGCTGTGTCTATGATGTTACCAAAAAGTATTGGGGCAGGAATATAGGCTAAAAGAAAACAAACAAAAAAACACTCAGTGATCATCAAAAGCTAAGAAGTTCTTCAAATTTTCTTAGAAAGTTACATTAAAATTAGAACTTAGTGGGAGACTATTTTTGTCATTATGACAAAAATAGTCTCCCACTAAGTCCTAATGCGAAATTGTAGTCGTGGCCGATGTAATTGTCACATAACTGGGACCCATGCCCTAGGCATGTAAAGAGCACTCTTAGAACATTGGGCTTCATGGAGGAGCAGACTAGTGACCGAGACCTTTGGGAATATGCCATACTTAAGAAGACCCTTCAAGCCAAGTGAAATCACAGTTGTGGCCAATGCTGGTGTTATGCAACTGGCACCCATGTCGGTGGCTCATAAAAAGTAACTATTACACTCTGGGAGTGGTTAGCATTAGGAAGGGCATCCAGTTGTAGAAATCATGCCGAATCAGATTGGAACTTAGTGCAGCTTACCAGTTTCAGTCAAACCATCTAACCCATGCCATCAAGGAAAGCAGATGCTAAATGATAATGATGATGAATGTCTGCTAGGCCTTGAGAGAGACCTTTTGAAAGTGAGAAATAAATCTCCACCTGGATAGTACACTAGTTTAGCATCCAGCCATATTCCTTGATGTCCTCCTAACTATTTCAGATAACTAAGTGAAGTAAGGGAAGACAGAATCAAGTGTTTTACCCAAAATGGCAATGAAATAACTAGTGAATTTGAATATATGGCCTAATGACCAGGTAGTCCACCTGACCATTTTACCTGTTTTAAGATAATATGTAAAATATAGTGTTGATGTCCTTGAGACAGGCATGAACAGACTGGAACCTCCTTGCCACACCACGCATGCACACACAAAACAGCTATTCTATTTATAGTACATATGTAGAAATATATAAGTATTATAACTAACAAAATATAAAAATTACAGCAAAAATATCTTACCAAAGAGCCGGAATAAAACAAACTGCATTCCTAGAGCAAAAGCTCTTTCTTCTTCAGCAACTGACCTAATAATAAGAGAAAGATTGAGTTTAGTTAAAGAAAGATCAAAAAGTACTGGTGTTTAATTCATTTAACTAAAATTCTCTAAGGAGGTGCTGCAGCATGGGCACAGTCTAATGACCAAAAGAAGTAAAGCTTAAAAAATAAAGGATACAAGATATTCTCAGAGTTCACTCAAATTGAATACTCTTGATATAGGGGAATAAATTCTAAACACATCAGATGTTTTCAGGTTTGGGAACTAATGAATAATGAGTCTAGACTGAATCAATACTGAACAGATATTTTATGCAGGGCCACCACTAATGAAATGTTTAGATGGAACATAGCATTTAAATTGGCCATATCCGGCCCAAATATTCTACCTATTTTATGTTCAAACCAGCCAGATCCAGCCTCTCACACCTACCTTACAATGTCATTCTAAAAATATGCAATCACATTGTAATCTCAAAGCTATAAAGATAATGCATGATTCATTCAAAACAATGCGAATAAGAAAGCATTACATTTGACTGAGTAATCTGAATGGTGAAGGGTTAAGTTACATTACCAGTGATTAAGTGTTCGAGTTGCTAGAAATGAAATAATTATGTCGACTCACCAATATGTTTATAACAAATCTTAAGTGATAAAGTGTTTAGCTTGATTCACCCTATTGACAGTATTAAAGCATATCTAATCATTTCCAAGAAATTCTCTGCAATGCCTGGCTAGGTGGATCTCACTAGCAAGTAACAGGTGTAGCATTAAACCAGTGGTTCTCAACTGGGGCCCATATGACCCTTGAGGGTCCAATGTAAGATTTTGTTTTTTAAACTTTATGTGCAATAAATTGGTTATACTTCTACAATACACAAAATATTTTATACAATCCTCAATAACATTTAATTATATAAAATATAATGGGAGTTTTTTTAAACATCAAATGGCTATGAAGGTCTGCCCAAATAAAAATAAGAATCAAAAGGGTCCATAAGTAAAAAAAAAATGGTTGAGAACCACAACACTAAACTAACACTGTTTACCTTTAGTAACATATAGTACTTACTTCATAACCGATATTATATATATGAGTTTGCCAACTTAAGTCCATGAGTTTGCCAACTTAACTGGCTCAATGCAGACACACTGTGTTTGATTTTATTGTCATATACCAATAAGAGATTAATATCCACGAGTTTTCTTCACTTTCACCCTTCCTCCTCCACCTGCTGGTCTCAGAGGTCCTGAGAAGGTTACAAATGCAACTTTCTTCCTCTTTCTATGTCATATATATATAAAAAAAACAGTGCTATCAAATATGTCTAGTCTAACAGGTCTTGTGCATGTGAACCTTCTCCAACACTCTCCAAACAACATGGTAGGGTCCATACCCTCCCCTACCACCATTATGTAGATTACAGGAACTTTGGTCACCATAACTAGACTTGAGATGAATACTGGAGTAGTTTTCCATTGCCTTTTCCAGACTGATGAGATCTGAACTAAGAATGTAGAAAGCCAGAAAATATACCATAGAGCAGTGTTTCCCAACCTATTTTTCCCCCCAGCTCCACTATAATTTTCCTGGTAATTGGAAAAAAGTACAGGTGTAGTATGTTTATTGTTAGAAAAAGATTTTCACAATTTCATGTCCCACCAAAAAAAAAAAAAAAAAAAAAAAAATTATGGATCCTATACCCTACCACAATTTTCCTAGGCCACACGCTGGAAATCACTGCTGTAGAGCATTTTTGCCAACATGACAATGATTCTGCCAACGATTCTGCAGAGCAACATGAAATGAAATATCAACAAAGTAGCATTATAAAAATCACAGGAGTAACATCTTACCTGAGAGTAACCATCAATAGTGGCATCTGTGTCCCAGCAACACAAAATGTCATCACAACCAACAAGATTAGAAATGGTAGCAAATTTTTGCAGGTAGTCTTACATGGACCACTTGTGGCTAGAGGCAGCACAACAACTTCAGAACTGGCAAGGTGGTTGTCTAGTATGCAGGAACAGCCACTGTAGTTCTGTAAAAAAATATACAAGCAACATTTTAGATATAATAATATTAAGGACGTCTCTACAAACTGGAGGGAATCTCTTATCATTAAGAAAGGTATCCACCTGGTGGGGGTGTCATTTCTATGTGGAATGTGTTTAATGTCAGATAGATTGTTGCATGTTGCCCACACACACACACACACACACACACACAGAGCATAGGTGTGGGAATAAAATATGCTTAGATGGTGCAAACCCAGGTTCAAAATTTTTCAATGAACATGGTCAATTTTTTTGATCTTGATATCAAAACAAACACTGTAAGGCAGAATCATTAGCATTCTGGGCGAAATGCTTGGAAGCATTTCATCCATCTTCATGGTCTGAGGTTGACTTTGCCTTTCATCCTTTTGAGGTTAATAAAATAAGAACCAGTTGAGTACTGGGGGTCAATGTAACTGACTTACTCTGCTCCCCAGGACTTGCTCCTTTCTACTATAGGCTCAAGGTCTGAAATTTGGGGGAAAGGGTAGGGCAGTCGATTGTTATTGACCCTGAAAGAATGAAAAGCAAAGTCGACCTCAGCAGAATTTGAACTCAGAACGTGGAGATGGACATAATGTCACTAAGCATTTTGCCCAGCGTGCTAATGACTTTTTTCTTCTGTTCTAGGCACAAGGCCCAAAATTTGTGGGGAGGGGGCCCAGTTGATTAGATCAACCTCAGTATGCAACTGGTACTTAATTTATCAACCCCGAAAGGATGAAAGGCAAAGTCAACCTCAGCGGAATTTGAACTCAGAACGCAAAGACAGACGAAATACTACTAAGCATTTCACCCAGCATGCTAACCTTTCTGCCAGCTCACTGCAATAATCATCATCATCATCATCATTATTATTATCATTATTATTATTACACTTGCACATCAATCAAACCAGATAAACTCAATAATGGGAAAAGTAATGTTTCAAATCAGTCCAAAAATGTTTTTACACTCATTCGTTTTGGTGATGTTCAAAGTGTTTTCATTGCTCCTCAAAAAGTTTAGGGGATGCATTCGCACCCCTTGCATCTCCTGTTCCAAAGCCTATGCACATCAGCAATCCACAAACACATTTCCAAGATGAAATGTCTTTCGTGATTATGAAACTCAGACCTAAAATACAGACAGGTTCAAATTTCAAACTGATTTTCCGTTTAGATATGGAACCAATCATTAGTGAAGTGATCTAGTTTCTATCACAAAATTATTTTACTTAACCAACTGACCAGTACAGAAACAAGGAAAAGAGTCAAGAATGAAGTGAAGCTCCATTAAAAAATCATAGTGGCTTCACCTTCTTCCTCTCTCTCTGAGTACCAAGATTAAGTCAGCCAGTCAGAGCACATCCTTCATTAGCAGAGTTTGGTAATTGTCTCTGATTAATTAAAATACAAGACACCAAGCTGGAGAAGATTCTTATGTTAGCTAAAAATATTTTGGAATCAAATATTTCTGTGTTCCCACATGATTTGTCTCAGAAGTATTGTAAATATATCATGTAAAGCTAGTAGAGATATTATGAACAAACTTCACACTAAAAGCTTGTTTGTCACTGATAGAAGTGCTTCGTGGTTTGGTAAAGGCACCAAATTAGAAAGAAAAACATTATGTTGATAAAAGAGACAGAAACTGACCCCCCCCCCCCCCCCACAAAAAAAAAGTATGTGAAGTGCTACACTCACAGGTCTAGGGGGCCTGGTTCTGATCTATGTATGCTGTGGTGTGTTATCAGTAAGTAAATACTAGAGCCCAGTGCAATAAATGGTGCAGGGACCTATAATGTTACTAAGACAGCTCTGTGGGGGAGAGTCATTTTCAAAATAAAAAACAAATGTGGTATGAAATAAGAAAGCAATATTCCAACTCAGCCTTAACTGTGCTATTTAATATCATCATCATCGTTTAACGTCCGCTTTCCATGCTAGCATGGGTTGGACGATTTGACTGAGGACTGGTGAAACCGGATGGCAACACCAGGCTCCAATCTGATTTGGCAGAGTTTCTACAGCTGGATGCCCTTCCTAACGCCAACCACTCAGAGAGTATAAATAGAAAAAAAAATATGAAACAGGATAGTCAATAATGGATATGTTGAACAACACAGTATCAAATTCTGCAAAAGATGTCTAAGTTATAAGTAAATGGTGCTGACAATTCTCTAAAGAAGAGAGTGACGTAACGATCTAACAACCATTATGATTAGCTAACAAGAAAGGAAAACCGATTATAGCAGCGACTCCATCAATTCCTAGGGATATCTGAAGAAGGAATTTTATTCCAAAATATCATATCAGTTATTATAGTCCATTGTTTGTATTATAGTGCTTTGTTGTGTCATTGAAAATATTTTGTTAAAAAAAAAAATATTTAGAAGATCAAGGGAGGTAAATCGTACTTACTGTGGAATGATATGCATTGTTATGATTGACGTAATAATTGGTACAGCCAGCGTGACAGGGTGAGAAATAAGTGATACCGTTTATTCCACAGATTGGTTCGAGGTGATTTGGAGAACAGTCACAGTTAGAGTTACAAGCTGATGTCAAGTTTGCCTCCATTATCTTGTGACCAGTGCTAAATATAAGGAAAAAAAAAAAAGAAAAGAAAACTGAATCTCAGATAACAAAATTGCAGAAAACAAAACCATTTTCAACCCTAGACAATTTACATTTCTAATTCTTCCTTTTTTCACCAGTTTCAGTCACTGGACTACAGCCATGCTTGAGCACTGTTGCAAAAGATTTTTGTTGATTATATTGACCGAGGAGGAAAGGCAAAGACAACATGACTGAAAAGAGTGTAGTCTTTTGGTATTCTAAGAGTTGTTTTTTTTTCATTAGATACACCAATTCTATCATCCCATCGAATATACATGATCATTTTATATACATTTTTTTCATGCTTACATAGGTTGGACAATAGTAAAGTATTCCTTAATGCAGTAGTTCTCAACCATTTCTACTGGATCTCCATAGCCATTCAATATATATATATTTAAAAAATCCTATTTATGGAAATGTACTTGCATAGCAAGTGATCTGATCTGAGATCGTGTGCTGAGACAAAAACAATTGCAGCGTGGAAGGTTTTTATAAGCCATTTAAAAACACACAAAAACCATGAGATTCACTTCAACACTTAAATTTAATTTGCCAAAATATTTACATCCCTTTGAGACCGCGACCTCAGTGAACAGGACGTGATCTCAAAAATCCACTGTATTTTTAAAATTAAATATTAGGATTTATATAAAAAAGATTGAAATATTTTGTGCATTGTAGAAGTATAACCACTTTATCGCACATAAATTTTAACAAAAAACAAATTTTATATGGGCCCCAGCTGAGAAACACTACTTTAGAGTCAAGTATTCTTTCTTGCTAAATAAACTTTTTGGTTGACTGGTTATATTTGAAGACCATTCATTTCTAGACTTTTACTTTTGCAAATTCTTCTTTAATTCTTTGATAGATTTAGTAATGAGAACTGTCAAACAGAAGTTTAAAGAACAGCTGGTTTTAGACTCCTTTGTAATGGCGGAAAATCTGCCTTAATAAGACTCTGTCTGACCCAAGCAAGCATGGACAGGTGGACGTTAAAACAAAGATGATGAATCTAAAATGGCATCATCCAACAAGATAAGGTGTGATTTAAAGGATATTTAGTTTTTATTTCTAGCAGATAAATTGGCCATGTATAGGCTTACTCATTGACTTGCCACTGCAAATGTTTCGTGAAGTGGTTAAGTGACAAAGTATCAGGTAGAATGTTTTGCAGAATTTGTCCTGGCTCTCTAGACTAAGTTCAAAATCCAACTGAAACCAGTTTTGCCTTATGTTCTTTTAGGTTACTAAATGAAGGACTGGTCAAGTATCAGAGTTAACTTCTCCATCTTTCTCTCAGAATTGTTTATATTGAAAGGGCACAGAAAAGAGCATTCATAGACCACAGCCCAACCAATCTTTTCACTGTGTGGACTTACTAACAAACCAAGTGTAAAATAATATAGATCAGGCATGGTAAACCTTTCAGTTCTATATTTAAGAGATGAGAAATTATGTACATTATTTATGGATATTTATCCTCATCTTGTTTGTTGTTAACACAAAGTTTCAGCTGATATACCCTCCGGCCTTCATCAGGTGTCTTGGAGAAATTTTGAACTTCGGTTCTCATTCCTAAGGTATTGTTCAATGTTATTATTATTATTATTATTATTATCATTATTATTATTCAGGTCACTGCCTGGAATCGAACTCAGAATCTTGGGGTTAGTATCCCGCACTCTTAACCACTATGCCATATGGCGTAGTGGTTAAGAGCATGGGCTCATAATGGTCAAGAGCATAGGCTACTGTTCACAAAAGAACAACTAGATGATCATTCAATCTACTAGAAATAGCAACCAAATTTCCGTAACTCACACCATACCATCTTAAAAGAATAAAAGAATGCCCCAGCATGGTTGAAGTCCAGTGACTGTAATGAGTAAAAGAGTAAAAGAATATATAATTAAAATAAACAATGTTTTCTAATTAGATGCCTGAAAAATGCAAAAAAGTGAAATAAAGATTTATAATGACTAATTATCTTTAAAGAGAAACAAAATATCACTGACCTATTGAAATATGGAAATGTTGCACCAGCTATTTTTAAATTATCACATCCAAGGAAGAAGAAAAGGATATATCCACTCAGCGCAAGGATATCAAGAATAAGAGTCATCTGTATGGCCCCTGTAAAAACAAAGTAATAATAATAATAATAATAATCCTTTCTACTATAGGCACAAGGCCTAGATTTTTTTGGGGGGAGGAGGACAACCAATCACATCGACCCCAGTACTTGACTGGTATTTAATTTATCGACCGTGAAAGGATGAAAGGCAAAGTCAACCTTGGCAGAATTTGAACCCAGAACATAGCAACAGACGACCCGGTGTGCTAACAATTCTGCCAGATCTCAACCTTTATAATAATATAAAAGAAATGGGAATAGGGTGCACAATAGAGCTGTTGCCAAACGCTTGCCTCCTTGGCATGGCCAGAATCATTGAGAAAGTATTAGATAGTTGAAGAGAACATATAGCATGGTACCATAAGCTGCAAGACATGATTTCAAATTTAGCATAAGGTCAGCAATTTCAGGGACAAAGTAAGTTGATAATATTGACCCCAGTGTTCTACTTGTATTTGATTTTATCAACCCTGGAAGGATGAAAGGCAGAATTTGAACTCAGAATGTAGACAGACAAAATGCTGCTAAGCATTTCACTTAATGATTCTGTGAGCTTGCCGCCTTAATAATATTAATAATAATAATCCTTTCTACTATAGGCACAATGCCTGAAATTTTGTGAGGAGGAGGTCTTGTTGACTGCGTTGGTCCCAGTATTTAACTGGTACTTTTTTTATCGACCCCGAAAGGATGAAAGACAAAGTTGACATCATCAGAATATGAACCCAGAATGTCGGCACCAATCAATTAAAAGCAATTGAATGTCATTCATTTTTAAAATATAGAAGTCAATATAGGTTGTTTTTTTTTTTTTGGTTTTTTTACATATTTCTTAATGTCAAAGTTGTGTAAAGATTAAAATGGTGCCTAAAATGGGACTGTGTGATGTTCAAACTTTTCTCAAGAACATTACAGATTACTAGTATTAGTCGAAATGGTTGTCACTGAATATAAAAGAAAACGTTTACTATATAGAATCTTTTTTATCATTCTTAGATCATTAAAGATAGAATAATATGAAGTTGCTGGAAATTTTTAGGAATAACATTTATTTATTCTTTACAGTCAGCATCCAGCCTCAGGGGCTTATAGATTTTTTTTTTCTCCTACTCAGTTTTTATATTTGACCAGAACATGAAGACACTGAAAGTGAGAGGAGTATATTGTCCTAGCAGCATTGTAGGCTCCTAAGCAAATCTATGTAGTGGGCCCTATAGTATTTATTTAGAGACAAGTCCCAGCATACATAGGCCTGTGTGAGGCCACTGAAGACGGTACTGATAATATGCTTTCTAATTTCTGCAGCGCATACTCAGGAAAATTTTTTTAGTATATTAAAACTTATAGGAGGCAAAACTTTGCACAGGACCTGCGATGATTTTTTTGGATAAAATGTATGCGTCTTACACGCAATCAAATACGAAGGGAACTAACTCTTTTAACTGGTAACAGTTTCTTCCCTTTATTTTGAACTGCGTGTTTAACTTCATTACAAAATGACTCCAACAACTGTAAACATACATAATAATCATAAGGGTTTAATTAAATGAAATCGAATTACATTAACCTTTTGGACAGAGTTGAAAACGACGAAGTACACAGCCTCCAATAAGGATTCCAACAACAGCACCAGGAATACCAATTCCACCTGTAAAGTTAACAGAACAAAGGAAATTATTTTAAGAAAAGAGAGACGACCAAATGTCAAAATTTTAAATTACCATTCAAGATCGAATTTCATTTCATTTGCATAGGAAAATTGAAACAGACAGCTCACGCCTGAAGTAGTTCTGCCTGAACTGGAAATATCTCAAGTAGACTGTTATGGCAAACTGCTTGTTACTTCAACATTGCCAGTCTAGCATTAATCCTGACTATAATTTAAATCTCATGTCAGTTATAAGGAATTTATAAAACGTTGTGCAAACAAGGAGAAAAGCCCCTTGATCAGAGGATTTACTTGAAGAAGGAAGAGACATAAAAAAGACTACAGCCATAAAAGATCCACAGAAAAGTGTTACTGACTCACTGGCAGTAGAAGAACAGTGGTTGGACTAAAATGTGTATTTGATTCCATAAGGCTGGTGTTCATAGCACATAGATTAAAGAAAATGTGAAGAATCACCAGAAACTGCATCAAACAAGAAATCAGTAATACCAGATCTGATTACAGCCATACTAACAACAAGCATCCTTGATTAACCCTTTTGTTACTATATTTCTGTCAACATGTTGTTTCACTCATTTGACTGTGGCCATGCTGGAGTACCGCCTTTAGTCAAAGAAATTGACCTCAGGACTTATTCTTTGTGAGCCTGGTACTTATTCTATTAGTCACTTTTGCTGAACCGCTAACTTTCGGGGATGTAAACACACCAACATCAATTGTTGCCTTTCTTCCAATTAATTTTTTAAATAATGAAGATTTTCGAAAATACCTTTCTCGTTATTAAGCTGGGGTCTGGAACAAATTAATATAAAATTTTGAAGGAAGATTTTTACTTAGACCACTTTAAAACAGTAAGTTTATGTCATGAGACCTGAGGCAGTCTCAGGTGGGTTGGTATCAAAAGGGATAAAATTCAGCTTCACTTTTGCTGTAAAGTAACTTTGAATGGAAACAGAATGTCATGTCTATGGCAATTTCAGTAATCATGTAGCTTTTAGTTTTGAAATCAAAATGAATTAAAACTGAAATATAAATTATACTACTTAAACAACTCACAAAGGAGTCTAAGAAAAGTCCTTATAAATAGTTGTTAGCAGTCAGGACACTACATCCTTCAAAACTTCCATGCTCCCTGAAATTTGCCAACAGTACACCTGATGCCCCTTTTTTTCTTCTTTCTTTTTATGACTCACTTCCTTTGCATTATTCTAGGTACTGTTCATACACTTATGGCTACTTTTTCTGGTGAGTTGTAGTGCTCCTGAGTAGTGTATGCAATAAGCTCATTATATCATTATAGTATAATGATAGATTCAGACTGTGATAAAATTGGAAAACACACAATCCAATATGAAAGAATTGTTTGTAGCCATCGTAGTTTAAATGAATACACACCTTAGCCAGCATCAACTGACACAACATATTTCTTTCTGAGCTATACATAATGGCACAGCTGACTAATGTGCGTTGATACCTCATCTAAAACATATCAATACCATATTCTTTACTATTAAAACATTTCCTGTTGCTAAATCCACTTAACGTCATTATTTTCCCCATTAAACCCAACACTACAAGAGTGAAAGGTAAAATGTCTTTTCTATTTTAGATTGCATTCCAGACAGCAATAAACCTAACAGGAAATTAGGGTAACATGTTCAAATAATATGACTAGCACTAAAGGAAGCTATTCTGCTGTAACATACTTTCTCCAGTCAACCAGGCCAAGCTGATCATCTCATGGATAGCATGGAATATCTTATCTTATTTGTTTCAGTTATTAAACTGTGGCAATGCTGGGGTATCACCTTCAAGAATTTTCAGTTGTATGAATTGACCCCGGTACTTATTATTTTTATTTTAACCTGGCACTTATGCTAGCTGTCTCTTTTGCTGAACCACTAAGTTACAGGGACATAAACACACCAACGCTGGTTGTCAAGTGGCAATGGGGCACAAACATAGACACACTGAGAGAGAGAGACACGCACACAACTAGCTTCTTTCAGTTTCTTATTTCGTTATTGCCCACAAGGGGCTAAACAGAGGGGACAAACAAGGACAGACAAAGGGACTAAGTCGATTACATCAACCCCCGTGCGTAAATGGCACTTAATTTATTGACCCCGAAAGGATGAAAGGCAAAGTCGACCTCGGCAGAATTTGAACTCGGAACATAACAGCAGATGAAATACCACTAGCCTGGCGTGCTAACGTTTCTGCCAGCTCGCTGCTTTCTTTCAGTTTCTGTCTACAAAATCTACTCACAAAGCTTTGGTTGCCCCAAGGCTACAGTAGAAGACACTTGCCCAAGATGCCATGCAGTGGGACTGAACCAAACTTTCAAATGATTTCCCAATTAAAACAAGATTGAATCATCACAGTAAAAGTTTCTCACCTGTAAATAGATTAGCGACTGAGGTAGAACTTCCAAACTGGGTTTCAAAATATTTTGGCAGGAAAGTAACAAATCCACTGACAATTGAGAACTCACAACATATACCAAGGCAAGTGATGAGGTAAATGGAATTCTTTAGAAGGAGCCAAATAGATTTTGGTATATCTAGAAACAAAAGAACATTCAATTATTTTATCTGGAAATCAAACAAATAGCAATACAAAATTACAATATTTTCTGGCCAAAATATACAGCCAAAAAAGGTAGGTCAACTTATACACCAAGACAGCTTTGAAAGAACAAAACTTCCATGAAAAATGCAACAGGATTAGGAAAAATAGTAACAGTATTTGAATGTTTACTCTATATAGTATGTTGACTTGTATGCTGGAAAATATGATATATGATTTTTTTTTAGGGTACTGTTTTGATGCATTTTATAGAAGATACTGTGAGTTAGAAGCAAAAAGAATAAAACTGATAAGATGCTACAAATACCAAGGTTAAATGTGTTTCTGTACAACCTTTATGTTTGGATGATTGTAAACAAATGTTTGCTGAAGATGTTATATATTGCTTTTGCAGCCATAGGGCAGCTCAGATCTTTGCCAACATTTAACATCTATTTTCCATGCTACAGGCTAAATACCTTTGACTTTTTCCACCCATAAAGATTTTTCAGCCCAATATCTACATGCATTTCTTTTATAGCTTTATGTGCTTCAAGATCCACTGTTCCACATAAAAAAAAGAATTATTTCACCGTCTCAAAAGTTTATAAATCCTTATGACATTGACAACATACAATTCTTGTTGGTAAGAATAAAGTTATTAAAATGGATAAGGACATTCAAAGAATTGCTTTAGGTTCTAATGGCAGAACTACTGTCATATCTACAGGAGATGTAGGTTCAAGTCCCATGGGTAGTCTTTAACTTTTTCTATCCACTAGGGTTTCTCAATTTACATTCTATTATTTATAGCTTTGTGATTTGAGATCCACTACTCCAAAACATATGGCTATTTTAAGAAGCTTGCTTCCCAATCACATGGTTCTGGGTTCAGTCCCACTGCATGGCACCTTGGGCAAATGTCTTGTACTATAGCCTTGAGCTGACCAAAACCTTGTGAATGGATTTGCCAGATGGAAACTAAAAGAAGCCTGCTGTGTGTTTGTGTGTGTATGTGTATATATATATATATATATATATATATATATATATATATATATATATATATATATATATATATACACACACACACACATGTGCGGTGCAATGGGTAAATTGTCACCATTTTATATTCTTAATTTTGCGCATTGTTTTTGATTGTCAACTACACAATATTGTAGGGTCAGTTGGGCATCATCTGTGAGAAAAACAGCAATTCACTCTGCCAGAAATTTGGAAATAACATGCTGTTCTGCTTAGCATTTGCACCAGAAGCACCAATATGAACATTTCAGAGTGCTTGGGTGTCATTCTGAGGACAGTGCAGAGGATTTGGAAAGAGTTGGATAAGGTTACGAAGGTACGGCAGCTCACAAAACTCACCCTGATCGTTCTGATAACAAAAGAACTCCCGAATTTGTTGGTGAGATCCAGACCATGATTGACAACAATCCTTCCAAGTCAATCAGGTCCATTGCCAGGGATATGGGAGTATCTGATTTTCTTATCAGGTAGATAGTGCATGAAGACATTCGGTATTCCTCATACGAGATGAGAAAGGGACAATTTTTGTCCCAAGCCATCACAGACAAGAGGAAAGACCATGCTATAAAGTTTTTGAACAAACTCTAGCATCCCCTGCAAATGAACATGCTTTGGTTTTTCTCAGACGAGAAAAATCTCTGCCAGGATCAGATGGTGAACACACAGAACAACCACTAGCTTACCGTGTCCCAAAAACATGCACCGAGAGTGATAAAAATCAAATATCCAGTCAACATTATGGTATTTGGAGTGATCACTAGTGATGGCGACGTTATACTTCCATTCATCTTCCCACATGGCCTCAGACTCAACATGGAGGCCTACATCAAATGCCTGGAAGAGGTAGTGCTGCTCTGGGTGGCTGCTGGAAGATCCTATGTCTGGTAACAGGATTCTGCACCATGCCATACAAGCAAGAGAACCCAATTATGGTTGTCAGACAATTTCTGTGACCACATCACCCCTAACATCTGGCCACCTAACTCCCCAGACTGCAAACCCCTTGGTGAAGCACAGCTGAGCGAGAGACCAACGAAACTCCTTGAAACACCAAAGATGAACTGAAGGCAAGGATAATGGCAGCATTCACCAACCTTAACAAGGAGACCATCCAGGAGAGTTGCAGGAGATTCCGAAGTCATCTGGAGACCATGGTTGAAGCCAATAGCAATTTTAGTGAATAAATTTACTCTGTCAGTGTTATTTTTATTTTTGTATAATTTAGACAACAATTTATTCACCACATCTTGTATATGCGTGTGTGTCTTTGTTTGTCCCCGCCACCACCTCTTAACAACTGGTGTTGGTGTGTTTGTGCCCCGTAACTTCACAGTTCAGCAAAAGAGACTGATAGAATAAGTACTAGGGTTTCAAAAAAAAGTCCTGGGGTCAATTTGTTCGACTAAAACCCTTCAAGGCAGT
>NC_142937.1:60554620-60569620 GCF_046866305.1 Octopus bimaculoides | reverse complement strand
TGGACTGGAGCAACATGAAATGAAGTATTTCGCTCAAGAACACAATGTGTCACCTGGTGCAGGAATCAAAAGCACAATCATAAGTTCAACACCCGAACCACTAATCCACGTGCCTCCACAGGGTATGGGTATGTAAATATGCCAGCACTGGTTGTCAAATGGTGGTGGGGGACAAATGAAGACACACACACACACACACACACATATATATATATATATATATATATACATTTAAGATGGGCTTCTTTCAGTTTCTGTCTAGCAAATCCATTCACAAGCCTTTGGTTAGCCTGAGGCTATATATATGAAGACACTTGCCCAAGGTGTTATGCAGCAGGACTTAACTTATAAAGGAAGTTAAATACTTATAAAATAGTGAAATATGAATGGAAAATTATGATAGTACTTTGATTTTTATTGCCACATGGCTCAAGCTTAGAAAGAAATGAAGCAAGTATGCTTTGTTCAATGTATAGAGTCAGCCTGTGTGAGTGATGGGCTGCACTTGTGCTTAGAGAAAAACTGTGTATTACAGGTATCAGCTGTAGTGTGCAAGAGAGAAGATTATGGACCATGTGGATGAGAGTGAAGAAAAAAGTGTGAAATGATGCAAGAGGAAGAAGCCTGTGGAAGAAAAGGAGGAAAATCAAAGAAGTTGGTAGGAAGAAGTGGTGAATTCCAGCCTGAGGATGCTTAGCATCACAAAAGAAATGATGAAGCACCATGATAAGTGAGAAGATGCAATGCTGAATCATACATACAAATCTTTTGCCAGAACAGGAAAGTAAACATAAAAATGATGAGCTGATGATGATGATGGTGGTGGTGTGGTGATGACAATGATGGTGATGCTTATAATGGTAGTGATGATGATGACAATGGTGGTGAAACTTAAGACGATATTGTTGGTTTATAAAATAAGAATGGACACAAACCAAAACAATTGTGAAATTGCTGAAAGCCAAAAGGCAATGAAATCAAGACCAACTCTCTAATATTCCCACAGTGCATATGAATTATTCAGTAATTTGCATCATAATCTGGAGCCTTAGAACTCATTAAACATCATATCCCAGAACTGACATTCCATTTGACCTAATGCTATGTTAAAGCAATTGGATCATATATTTTAACCCTTCTTCTACTGCCTTTCAGTTGACACACACATGCAATTGGAAAGAAATAATAATAATAATAATAATAATAATAATAATAATAATAATAATAATAATAATAATAATAATAATAATAATACACAGATTGATTTTGTGATTGAACAAGGGGATTTAAAAGAACAGTGGTCCAATCAATAAGTATCCGGACTGTTGCCATAGTAATGAAGCTAAAGCATGCAGAGTGAAGTTGCTTGGCACAGATTGACCGTGAACTCTGCTGTGCTTGTGCACTAAGTTTTAATGTTCTAGCTCACTTCTGCTGTTTACAGCAGTGCTTGGAAGGAAGGTGTGTAGCATGTGATCGTTACCTAGACCAAGACACAGAATACTGAGCAGAGAATCTACATCAAATTTTGCCAAAAGTTTGGTGATACCCGCTCAGAGGCCTACGGAAAGTTTTCATTGTGCAACTGAAACCTGAGTGTCTTCTTGGTCAGCTGAAAGCAGTTTTGGCATAAACTTGGCAGACATGCATCTCATACCCAAATCTTCAGTGATAATGGACTGAACTGAACTGTAACTAAACTGCACATCCTCTGATAACTCACGGATGTTGATTCAATGATTTCCCTTCAGAGCTGCGCACACATCTGCGATGTTTTTCTCAGTTCTGCTGGTTGCAGTTCTCCCAGAATGTTTGCCAACATCGACATTTTTTCTGCCATCTTGGAAACCTCTGAACCACTTGTACACTTGTGTGTGGCTCATACCCTTCTCCTCGTAAATTTTCTGCAACTTTGTGTAGGCCACTGACCAGATATCGCCATGACAGTTTTCTCTGTCACGGTCAATGCGACAGTTACATGCTACATACGTTCCTTCTAAGCACTGCTATAAACAGCGGAAGTGAGCTAGAATGTTAAAACTTAGTGCACATGCACAGCAGAGTTCAATGTCAATTTTTTGCTAAGTGGATTCACTCTGCATGCTTTAGTTTCATTACTATGGTGACAGTCCGAATACTTATTGATCAGACCTCATATAAATTCACACACGCACACACACTCACTCTCACACAAGGTTCCTTGATTCAGTCCCACTGTGTGGCACCTTGGGCAAGTGCTTTCTACTGTGAGTGGATCTGGTAGACATAAGCCTTTCATATATGTGTGTGTGTGTGTGTGTGTGCATGTGCATGTATATAGTTACTCAGAATTTCACATTACTGTTTGCCAGACAGTTGTGACCACAACAGTCTGATGTACAGTAATGTGAAACTCTGAGTAGCAATATATATATATATATATATATATATATATATATATATATATATATATATATATATATATATAAATGGCTGTCTGTTATGTGTGTGTTTATTTTTGTGTCACACCACTGTTTGACAACTGGTGTTGGTTTGTTTATGTCACTGTAACTTAGTAGTTCAGCAGTTCAGCAAAAGAAACCAATCAGGTTTTAAAAAGCACTAGGGCCAATGTATTTGACTAAATCCTTCAAGATAGTTCCCCCAACATGGCTGCAGTCTAATGATTGTAACAAGTAAAAGACAAAAGATGTATAAAAACAAGCAAATCATCAATTGAATGAGTGTTCAATACATTTAAGCAGGGTTTAACATTTATTTGAACAAGGAAAAGGTTGAAGTGACTATGAATTTTTTGGTTCAATTGCTTTTTTGACAAACTGACACCTGTTTCTGCCTCTCTGTCTCTCTGTCACACTCTAACCTTTCATCATTTGACACAAGATCATCTCCTCCAATGCCCTCTCAAAATTCCTTGTCTTATAAGTTACTTGGTGACCCTGCCGATACTGGTGCCACATAAAAAGCATTCGTTCCACACTGTGAAGTGATTGGCATTTGGAAGGGCATCCAGCTGTAAAAACTAGGCCTAAACTGATCTTGCCTGTGCTAGCGCCACGTAAAATGCACTCTGTCCACTCTACACGGTAGTTGATGTTAGGAAAGTGTCCAGCCATAAAAACCATGCTGAACAGACAGAGCAACCTGGTGTAGTCTTCTATTTGGCTGGCTCCTGTCAAACTGTCCAGCATGGAAGACAGACGTTAAATGATGATAATGATAATGACTGGCAAAATCAATTAAGCCAACACTTTGAAGTCACTGTCAACCTTTTCCTTGTTAAGATAAACTATAGAAGAAGAAAAATAAGACAGAAAAAACATACACATGCATGTGTCTTTTATCTCTCTTTTACTGGTTTCAGCCATTCCTATCTTGAAAGGATTAGTTGTACGAATCGACCCCAGTAGTTATTTCTTTTTTAAGCCAAGTATTTATTTTGTCAGGGATCTTTTGCTGAAATGCTAAGCTACAGGAATGTAAACAAACCATCTCCAGTTGTCAAGTAGTGGTGGGGAGCAAACACAAAGAGAAACACAAACATGTGTGTGTGTGTGTGTGTGTGTGTGTACATCATCAACATTTAACGTCCGTTTTCTATACTGGCATTGGTTGATATATATATATATATATAATGTTATACACACACACCAATGCTGTTGCCATGTAAAAAGCACCCATTACACTCTTTTAAGTGGTTGGCGTTAGGAAGGGCATGCAGCTGCAGAAATCTTGCCACAACAGACAACTGAAGCCTGGTGCAACCTTCCAGCTTGACAGCTCCTATCAAACTGTCCAACCCATGCCAGCATGGAAAATGGACATTAAATAATGACGATGGTGGTGGTGGTGGTGGTGGTGGTGGTGTATGTGCATCTTGAACGGAAACCATTTACTATTTTGCTCCAAAGAATACATTATACATTATACAATAGCAGGAGTCAGGCAACAATGTAAAAAAAAATATATATGTCATAAAACAGCAAATTTGATGAGGAAACATGAGAAGAGGAAGTAAGAAGACAGATAGAAAATGGGCAGGAAAAAGGTAAGAAGAAAAGAGAAGAATTAGGAAAAAAAAATTGGGTAAAGAAAGAAAGAAAGAAAGAATGGAAATATTATGTATATAAATATGCATGTCATATATTTGTCTGCTGTGTGTGTATATAAATATTTATATGTATATCCACATCCATATATACTCACAGATATATGTGTTGTGTGTATAAATATTCATATGTTCATACACATCACAGTATCAGCCAGACCATCAGATGCTGTTATACACTGCTGATCACAATACACTTCCAATTTTGGTGTGATTGTGTCGCTTTTCCATCTTCACCAAAATTGTTTAACTAAATCGTCTTCACATGCATGTATATATTCATAGATATGTGTATAATGTGTGTATATAAATATTTATATGCACATCCACATACATATATATACACACACACAGGTATATGTATTGTGTGTATAAATATTTATATGTGCATATACATATATATATATATATATTCATAAATATGTGTGTGTTGTGCAAGTATATAAATATTTATATGTACATTCTCATAACATAGAAATATGTGTGTATAAATAATTATATGTACATACATATACATACATACTACATCATCATCATATATATATGTATGTGTGTGTGCATGAATATTTTTATGTACATATATGTATACTTAGATATATGTGTGGGTGAGAGTTGTGTGTGTATAGATATTTATATGTACATACATGCATGCACACACATATATATAGTGAGAGAAAGAGAGAAAGAGATGTGTGTGCATACACAATATCTGTTGAAAGTTTGCTGACTTTGCAACATCGTTTAATTTTAATTTCTCGCTAATAATGTCTCATATCAAAACCATATTATTCCATTCTACTTACTTCTAAGAGAGACAGTCAGAGAGATAGATAGATAGATGGTTTGAGAGAGACATACAGACAGAGAAGCTGTATATATCTCACACCCTAATTTTCAATGTTTATTTTTAAACAAAATTCCCACATCAGCTATTATTAAATATTTCCTCCAGCCTTTATGCTGTATATGCAGTTTAATTTTTTTCTCATTTTATTTTCATTAATAAATATAACTACATACTTTTTTTGAAACTTTTCTTTCATCCCATTTACCACTTTTTACATCCATTTTCAGACGTCAATATGAATAACATAGCTTGGCAACTTAAATAATTGGATTTTTTATTATTCGCTTTTATTTTTAGTCCATTTCTTATTATGGCTTTTAATCAAGTCAACATAAATTGAGAGGGTCATAGTCTGGATATTTTTTATCTTTTATTTGTTTCAGTCACTGGACTCTGGCCATGCTGGGGTACCATTTTGAAGGGGTTTCATCCCACCAAAATTGACCTCATTCCTTTCTCTTTTTTTTTTTTAAGTTTGGTACTTATTCTGAGTCTCTGTCACAGAAATGTAAACAAACCAACACTAGTTGCTAAGTGGTGAGGGAAGGCAAACACAAACACACATGCATGTGTGTGAGAGAAAAAGAAAGATAGATAGATAGATAGATAGATAGATAGATGGATAGATAGACAGATAGATAGATAGACAGATAGATAGATAGATAGAGAGCGTTTGTTTATGCTTGTCTCGATGACTGTTTTTAAGTCAATGCTTCTCATAAAGCAGTGATCTTTGACAATATATCATAATCCAACAAAGTGTACCAGACTTAAAAAGAGAAAAAAAAGTACTAGGATCAAAAGGATTAAGTTAAAATCCTCCCAGATGGTGCTCTGAAATGGCCACATTCCAGTGACTGAAAGAAGTAAAAGAGTATAAAGGTAAATGAAATCCACTCTGGACTTCACCAGTTTGTTAGAAACAGCAGCCATAACTACCTCAAGTTACATGTGGTCTTAAAACATGAATGAAGGACACATCAGATGATGTGTTCCTGGGAAAATGATGGAATAGTTTCAACTGGAATGGCTTTGATCACAAGTCTTCTCAATCGGAGCTGACTTGTGGCCAAAATAGCCATAGCAACTAACATCAAATAAGGTTGATTATTAGTCTTCTGGTAATTCTTTGATATAAGATTTTTTAATTGAATAAAACTGAACCGATCCTGAAAGAGTCTCCACATAAATTGGCTAAAAAAAAAAAAACAAGATTCTCTAAATACAACCAGCAACATCATCATCATTTAACTCCATTTTTCATGCTGGCATGGGTTAAACAGTTTGACAGGAGCTGATAAGGCCAGGAGCTGATAAGGCCAGGAGCTGATAAGGCCAGGAGCTGCATCAGGTTCCACTGTCTACTTTGGCATGGTTTCTACAGTGGGATGCCCTTCCAAACACCAACCACTTTACAGAGTATACTGGGTGCTTGCTATGTGGCACCATCACCAGTGCTTTATACATAACACCAGGTATATAACATTGATTTTCTGGAACCTTTGCTTCCAAAGCCATTCCAAGTTACTGATTTTTCCAAACCGGGGGTGGTCACCTTTAAATTAAATGCAAAATTTACTTAAATAATTAAATGAAATATAAGTACTTGTACATTAGTATAAAGTTTATTAATACTGTACTGTGCAAGGTACTGTGAAACAGGGCCACTCAGTAAACTGATCTGACAGCCATGGGATTTTGAAATTCCTGCTCTTAAATCAGAGCAGATTATAAGAGGTTCTAGACTATCAGCACCTGAAAAGTTGGTGTTGTATCTATACTATATTTTTATTTTGTACTGTTTATATATCATGTCCTTTGTAAACAAGAGCACAATTCTGTTACAGGTTTGCAATGCACCAACATTGGTTTATTGCATTTTTGATGACAAAACCAACAAAGGAGTGTCTGTGCAGCTTTGACAATAAATACTATGAAGCGTTATTTCAACTATCAGTTTCTTTATAATTTTCTTGCCAATGTGCCCCACCCATCCCAGGATATCTCTTTAGTTATGTGCACTGCACCACAACATCACTAGTGCTAGCAGTATGAAAAAAAAGCCCTCAGTCCATGCTATGAAGTGGTTGTCATTAGGAAAGGAATCCAACTGTAGAAACTATGCCAAAACATACACTAGAGCATGAGGCAGTCCTTAGACCCATCAGATCCTGTCAAAACATCCAACCCATGGCAGCATGGGACATGGATGTTAAATGAAGATGATGATGATACACATATACACAATCATATTTACATACATAATTATACACATCCATACATCGATCCATCCATCCATGCATAAACTGCTTTGAAATCCCCAGCTTTTATATCTGGATTACAAATTTACATTTGTACCAATAATAATTGGTGCACTTGGTTTTTGTACATAAATACATAACTATCAGTCTGGATAAGGTAGGATTTTCAGAATAAGAAATCGACCAACTGACTCACACATTACAAATACAATCTGTAAATAGAACAGTAAAATCTATGCAAGACTTTCCTTGGGTTTAAAATGTAACATTGTTGTCTTTACCTACATTCCATAGATGGAGCTTTATATCTTTGTTAGAAACCAGCACCTTCTTCAGAGGAAGAAATTTTGATAATTAAATAAAGAAGTAAAAAAAATACATGTATTTATGTATATAAATGAAAAAAATTATTATAATATTTACCAATAATGGAGCTGAAGAGAGGTGAAAGAGCAGTAAATATTAATAACTTACCTTTTATGGTTCGGCCATATTCTTTATTGGCTACCTGATCTTCCTCATTAAGAAGAAGCTCTTTGCTTTTGTTTTCCAAAATTTTGCGCTTTTCTCTACTGAGGACTTTTGGGAATGCAAAAAATGGAAGGGACATAAGGATTAGAACTACTCCACAGATGATGAAGCCACCCCACCAGGCCCCAATCCAACGAGGATCTGAAGGGGTCAGAGAAACATTGTAGGAAAACAAATCAACATAAAACTGCAAGAGTAGAGCTCCAAGGGCATAACCAACAACAGGACCCAATGCAGCAGTCGCATAGATGAAAGCTAAAAAACAGAAAAGAGAGAAAATGGGGAAAATAGAAATAATTCAAACATACATAGCATATAAATATTAATCAATAGTTGCTGGAATGATTACAGCATTATGCAAGACTGATTATATTAAATAATGATGAAACTGGTGTAACTAAAGTATTAAAATAATTTGCTAACTCTGTTCTTCACTATTTGCAATATTTGTCATTATATGGGCATATGGTGTAGTGGTTAAGAGCGCGGGCCACTAACCCCAAGATTCCGAGTTCGATTCCAGGCAGTGACCTGAATAATAATAATAATAATAATAACAACATCGAAAAATACCTTAGGAATGAGAACCCAGGATCGAAATTTCCCCAAGACACCTGATGAAGGCTGGAGGGTATATCAGCCGAAACGTTGTGTTAACAACAAACAAGATGAAGACAAATATTCGTCAAATGTAAATAATGTACATAATTCTTCATCTCTTAAATATAGAACTGTATTATTTTCAAAGTTTAAAAATTTTGAAAATCTAAGGTCACTGCCTGCGCAAACATAGCAAGTTGAACAGTGTCTCTCAAGTTTGTACTCTCATCAAGTGCAATTGAAAAACAAAAAATTGCAGCTGGCTGCAAGTGTCCCTCAGAGAAATTTTTAAAATCTGCTGAAGTTTCTTCAACTCGTCATGTAATCAATCTTGCAAACAGGCTGTTATATGCAAATAAAAAAACTTCTTTTCAGGATAAACCCTATCTGCTACTGCCAGCAAACATTTTTTGACAAACACCGTCTCTAAAAGATTTCATCTTTTCTGCAAAACGTTTTGAAAATTTTTAGTTGACTCAAATATTTCTTTTATTTATGCTGTAAGTGATGTCACTTCTCTAAAACTAGCTTCCAGTCACTCAACTTCATCTCTTCTCACCAGCCCCATAAACTTGTTAAAATTTTCATTATGACAGATTTTATAATGTCTGCCTATTATTTCCTAGTCTTCACAATGCTATTTTCTAGGCAGATGAGACAAAATGGTTTCCCACTGTGCTTGATAAAGAAGTGATCTTGTATTCAAATATCTTGAAAATTTCAGCAGCTTTTACCATCTTCATTTTGAAATTCATACCCATGGGAGATTTTCATCGATTTTTTTAATTTCAAAACTCAAATTATTCAACAAGTATCATAGTGCCTGTAAATATCTGGTTTATATAAAATATCATTATTTAAGATGTTAAGAAGACACATGACAATGCATAAACTGTTGCCTTAGCAGGTCTTTAATTACTAAATTTGTGTTTAAGCACCAAAGATTTGAAAAAATACATACCCTACAAGAAAACTTTTTTTTTTTAATGAGAAGGTAATTAGCATGGATTTCTTGTTAAACCATAGTGATACTGTTTTTATTTACACATTTGAACAATTTCATCTGAAAACGTGCCCTCACAGAAAGTATCTAATACATATAAGATGGTCCTACTTCCTGGGACTGACACAAAGTGGAAATTTGGACTCAAGACACCATATATAGTGTATTGTGATCATGTAAAACAGAATCATATTTATATTATATTCTAAATATAATTGTTTTATTTTTACACTCTTGGAGTGGTTGGTGTTAGAAAAGGCATCCAACTATAGAAACCATGCCAAATCAGACTGGAACCTGATGCAGCACTCCGGCTAACCAGTTCCAATCGAACAATCTAACCCATACAGCATGGAAAGCGAACTGTAAATGACAATGATATTTATATTATGTTTATGGGTTAACTAAGCAAAAAACTTTAATATTTGTTCCTGGGAAAATCAAAATCCTTTCAAGGGCCATAGGTGACATGGTTTGATCAACACTGACTGGGTCAGCTACGTGAGGATCCCTGATGTTGAGAGACCTGAAACACCTAACGTTCCTAGGAAACATCCCCAATGAGGTGTCCAGGTGCTTCAAAGAATGATCAACGGAGAAACAACATGTAGTGTGACAATAGGTTCATTTCATAATGATATTGTATAGTTTCAAATTTTGGCACAAGGCTAACAATTTCAGAGGAGGGAGTATATTGATTACACTGACCTAGTGCTTGACTGGTACTTATTTAATGAACCTCAAAACGATGAATGGCAAAGTCAACCCCAGCAACATTTCAATGGTATTGTATGTAAAGTGAAAGCAATCAGAAAAAGTAGGTTCAAAACATAGCTACAGGAATACACCATGTATTCTACATATTTACATACATTTAATATATTCTTGTGATCCTTTTAAGGTTTTATTTACTAGATCATGACCATGCTGGGGCATAAGTTTAAAAGGCTTTAGTTGATCCTATTGACTCCACTTTCAGTTTAGGTTTTATTTTATTTTTCTGTTTGTAGATTCATTAAGAGCATAATAGGACAAAACATGGATACAGCATAAACACACACATACATGACAGGCTTCCATACAGTTTTCATCATCTCAGTTCCACGCGCAAGGTATTAGTGTAACTAAGACTACAATGGAAGAGACAATCACTCAAAGTGGTGCCCACTCCCATCATGCCTGGAAGTATCTGGTTTGCAAACTGAACCATATAGCTTTGTCTGCACTTGCACGTGCATACACACACACAAACACACACATGCATGAGAAATGTCACTTGTGTATATACATCCATCTGAATACTTTTGACACCATTCATATTGCTTTATTAATTAAACACATACATTAATAAATCTTAGACAAATATCTACATTTCAATGATATTTTTATCTTTATTCATATTTTATATAATGCATACATAGATATTTACACACACAAATATCTTCTAAGTGTGTTTGCACTGGTGTGTGTGTGTGTGTGTGTGTGTGTATAATTGAAAACAAAGAGAGGAGAGTGGAAATTCACATCCAAAATTTTTCTATTAAAAACGTTTTCTACAGCATATATAACAATGACCATGTTTCAATCGCAGCAACTACACATTGCTCCATATGCCATTATGCATCCTAGTCACTGCAATTTTATCAAGGGTCCATTAGGACATTTTCAAAGTAAACAAATTCAAACAGGCTGCCTGCATTGGTATTCAGTTAAAAGGTTTTAGCATTATTTTTTAAATTAAATTGAATTCTGGTCTTACAATCACCTCTCCTGGTATTACAATTGAATCATGGTTTCTAAAATGTTCATTCATATTACAATCAACTGTAACAGTTTTGTTTACATTTTACTGTATGGAGTACATTATTTATTCAGAGGTAATTCATTTATGTTTGGGTTTATACCCTCAATTAATATTATTATTAAAATCATTTTAGTATTGTTTGCAAAAATATCATTAATCACCACAGTCATTATGTTAACTAGTATAATTATTATAGATGGTAATTTGTTTCTATAAAATTGTTTAAACATATATTTTAATCCAATGTGGTCATCTCATAGCCTGTTCCTGTCTAGTGTTTATAATAGCATATTTAGAAAAGAAAATTTGGTACATTTCCTCCACACAAAAGTTACATCTATTATCGCCTATTTTTTTAGGCTTTGCTTTACTAATAATTTCCCAAGCAATTGAAAACACTTGTTACTATCTTTAAGTGCTCAAATTAGCTTACTAAGGTTGGTAGTATTCATTTTGTCCCTATTTCTAAACAAATTTAAATGGGTGGCAATTCTCTGCTTTATATTACATGAGCCAACTCCTTTATAGAAATATTCTCTATTCTCTGAGATAATCTTACACCTGTATACAATATTTTTGTTTATAATCAGAGCTAAGCAGACAGGCCCTGTACCTTGCACAATCACAACTAATAGTTCTAGTACTTCCATCACTATCATCCACTTCACCTACTCTAAATGTGATTTTTATATTCTCCTGTCTATCTTTTAAGCTATTAGTCCTCCCCATAGAGACAACACCGAGTACTTTGCCCTCTAGGATTCATATCCACTACTTCCAGGCCAACTGTGAAGCTCCCTCAGGTCTCTTCAACTCCATTGGTTGTCAAACTATACTTCCTATCCTGATACCCAGCTGTGTCACACATGGTTTGTCCACTCATGTTGACATTGTTGCTATTTATTGATCTATAATTACAATTCTGGTTACTACTATTGCTACTATCCATATGGGGACTTTTAAATTTACTATTGTTGTGTGCAGCTATAACTTGTGCTAGATTTTTGCTATTATAGAAAGCTGATTTGTCCCCATCATGTCTGTGTTTACGTCCCCATAACTTAGCAGTTCAGCAAAAGAGACCGATAGAAGAATTACTAGGCTTACAAAGAATAAGTCCAGGGCCGATTTGCTCGACTAAAGGCGGTGCTCCAGCATGGCCGCAGTCAAATGACTGAAACAAGTAAAAGAGTATATATATATACATACACTTTTTCTCATATATATATATATATATATATATATATATATATATATAGAGAGAGAGAGAGAGAGAGAGAGAGAGATAGGGAGAGAGAGAGAGAGAGAGAGAGAGAGAGAGAGAGAGAGAGAGAGAGAGAGAGAGAGAGAGATTCCTTTTATCTTTATTTGTTTCAGTCATTTGACTGCTGCCATGCCCTGCCTTTAGTTGAACAAATTGACCCCAGGATTTAATCTTTGCAAGCCTAGTACTTATTCTACCAGTCTCTCTTGCCGAACTGCTAAGTTATGGGGACGTAAACACACGAGCATCGACAAATACAGACACACAAACACATATATATATATGACAGGCTTCTTTCAGTTTCTGTCTGCCAAATCCACTTACAAGCCTTTGGTTGGCCTGAAGCTATAGCAGAAGACACTTGCCCAAGGTGCCACACAGTGGAACTGAACTCGCAGCAATGTGGTTGGTAAGCAAGCTACTTACCACACATCCACTTACTCTACAATATATATATCTATATATATATATATATATATATATATTATATATATATATATATATATATGTGTGTGTGTGTGTGTGTGTGTGTGTTCTTTCTCTACCAGCAGAAAATATATGTTTCAACTCCTATCTGACAGCTAGAATAATACCTGATTTATAAAAGTATTAGGATTAATATTATTTATATACATAAGCTTTGATATTATTCATATTGAATGACAGACTCCTAGCTCCATACATCATAACACTTGTTATGTTTGATATTACAAGCAATTTAATTCTAGCCATACCAAGTTAGAAACCAAATTTTTAAAAAAATTATTTTTAAATCTTTACTTTATATATATATACATATATATATACATATATATTTCTTTACATAACTTAGAGAAACAGTACCCAATCTTTCTTTGTACCATGAACCAGTTTCATGCAAGACAATTTTTCCATGGTCCAGGGGATCACATGCATAACAAAACACAAAGTGCATAATATAAATTTCAATTTTTACATATAAAATGCAAAAATATTCTACAGACTGCAAAAGTTAAAAAAATCGAAATAAATTTTACAATTTATTCTTTCTGTACAGCACAGGACCAAATAATCCACAGTCCAATACTGGTCTGTGGCTTAGTTTTTAGGGTCTCCTGACTTAGAGGATTGCTCGTGGCCCTTTTCATGGCCTCCAAAAACTGTTATCCATAGATCAGACACCTGGCCTAAATGCTTGCAGCAGAGTATTATTTCATTGTGTTACAGAAGAAAATGCTTTAGGTGGCAGCATCACCAGTGCTTTTTAGGTGGCACCATCTCCAGTGCATTTTACCAGTGCTTTTTGTGTGGCACCAGCACTTTTTACATGGCATCATTGCCAGGGCTTTTTACATGATACCATCACCAGTGCTTTTCATGTGAACCATTACCAGCGCTTTTTACATGGCACTGGCACCAGTGCTTTGTATGTGGTACCAGCACCAGTGCTTTTTACATGGCACCAGCACCAGTGCTTTTTATGTGGCACCAGCACCAGTGATTTTTACGTGGCACCATCACTAGTGCTTTTTATGTGGCACCATCACCAGTGATTTTTACGTGGCACCATTACCAATGCTTTTTAAACGGTACCATCACCAGTGTATTTTATGTGACACCATCACCAGCGTTTATTAACAACACCATCACCAGTGATCTTTAACCCTGCTCCAGTACCAACAGGGTCACCAGCTAGAAAAACAAAATCATAACATGACTACTGAGTGTTAAACAACTTAGTGAAAAAAAACTGTCCTCAGTTCCCAGTGTTGTGCTTCTTCTTCTTTGATCTCCATCTATTTTCGACAGACAACCAGAGAATTCATATGCTGATCAATATATATCACCCTACTTTTGTATTTCTTCACAGACAACCACCATTACTAACCTGCAGATACAACAGAAAGGTTGGGGGTAGGATGGGAGGGAGGTGCAGATTCAAAATAATAAAAATGCACAAGTCATCAAAAGTTATTTAAAGCAGAAAACAATTTTGAGACTTTTGAAAGAAAATGTTATTGATTTATGTAAAACAGTTAATAAATATTGTGTAATAAGCTAGGTTTGAACATTCAATGCATCTCAACACTCCCCTCTATTTTTTTCTCTCTCTCTCTCTCAACTAATCCCTACAACTCTTTTACCCAGTCTTTCACAAAAACTATTTTTATCTCTTATTTTCTATGTCAATACTGTCTTTCTTTTACTCCTACTTTTTCACTCAACATCATATACACACAAACACAAACATATTTATATATACTTCCATATATACAGTTATAATTCACCTTTATAAAACGCTGAAACATTTGTATGTAATCTTTTTAATAAATTACATATATATATATATATATATATATATATATATATATATATTTATTCACCTTTTCACTCAGATCACCATGGGTCTTTTCTTCTACCTATGGTGAATATAATTAAGCAATGAGAATTGGCACTTGCTCAACAATATTTATGTACACACAAACACATACATACATTTTTCATTGAACCAAGAATAAAAGATGAATAAATAAAAAGAAAGAGAGACACAGAGAGAGAGCTTTTGTGTAGCAGAGGTGTATGCACACAAAAAGCATTTTGGC
>NC_142937.1:60519620-60549620 GCF_046866305.1 Octopus bimaculoides | reverse complement strand
ACATAAACTGAAAAGAGCACAAATACATACTGACAAACATATATGTGTGTGTGTGTGTGTGTGTGTGCATATGTATATAGGTTTGTCAGTATGTATGTGCATATTCACACACACATATATACACCTATACATACACACCTAGAAATAGAATAATCAATAGTATTGCTATATTTGCTGTCTACTGTTGTTTGTTGTTGTTTAACTTCGATCGCTTCTAATCCTATAGCGCAGTGGTTCTCGGTCTTTTGATTCTGTGGTACATTGAAGATCAAACGAATAATTATTGGTGCATTTCCCAGGCAAAGTGGAAAAACACTGTGCTGTAGAACACCATTTGGGAGCCAGTGCTGTAGACCTATACACAGGAATACAGGAAGACAAGCCAGTGACACCAATCCACAAACACAACATGATTCCAAAAAGGTCCATTTCTATCCTTGACATTTTGGCTACTGATTCCAATGTCATTGACTTGACCAGGGTCGATATTCAAAGAGTATAATTTTCCTGAACCATGATCTGCATCTTAGTCCGTTTCTCTTTGAGAATTATTTTACAGGAAGATGTATGGCTGTGTGCTAAGAAGTTTCCTTTCCAACCATGTGGTTTTGGGTTCAGTCCCACTGCATGACACCTTGGGTAAGTATCTTCTACTATATAGCCTTGGGCCAACCTTGTGAGTGAATTGATAGATGGAAATTGAAAGAAGCCAGTCTTTGTATAGATATGTGTTTGTGTGCATGTTTTTGTCCTCCACCACCACTTGATATCAAAGTGTTGGTTTGTCGACATCACAGTAACCCAGATGATTGATACAATAAGTATAAGTACCAGACTTTAAAAAGTGTGCACTGGGGTTGATTTGTCCAACTAAACTCTTCAAGATGGTCCCCCAGCATGGCCACAATCCAATGACAACAAAGCAAGACTTGTTGAATTAGATACAATCTATCAGACAGCTTCCTCACAGCATCCATCTACTCAATTTCACTCATAAAACTCAGGTTGGTTTCAAGCTCAGGTTAAAGATTCTTTCTTAAGATACCATGCAGTGGTATTGAACCAAAGGCCTCTTCATTGCAAAATAAACCTCTTAACCATTTGGCCATGCAACATTTATGCCTCATAAATACACGAATGTATGACCCCATTAAAAAGACTCTTTCAACTGTTTTACATTAAAGATATAGATAAAAAAAACTGGTACTTCAATGACATACAAAGGAAGTGTAACTTCCACTTATATCAAAGAATGAACTAATGTTATTTGATTCTCAAGGTTAAAAGAAGGAAAAAAAAAATCTTTGTTAAAATACTTAAATACACCAGCTAAACCAGACGGTTGGAGATTAATTGTAAGCATATTCGAATAATTGCTAGTTAAAGTAAAAAAGTTATGTTGCTGTATCCGATGTGAAACAATGTCAACTCATGTCTCAATAACATATGATAGCCTTTCTAATTTGGCTACAGATGTTGATGGAGATTATCAAGTATTTATCAGAACACATTTCACGGTACAACACAGATGTAATAGAAGTAGTAGTCAACACTAATTAAATAAGGCAACTAATACAATTTATCTATTGTATTCAACAAATATCAAAACAAAAACAAAAAAAAAAACGATGTCCAAGGAAACTAATGATGGTCAGCGTTAGCAAAAATTATATACATTAATAAATATTAGCATCCTTTTCTCCACAAGACATATGAACTTATCCAAGCTCACAGACTCTATTGTATTCCGCGTTTTAATTAACATCTCATTTCTTTTTGTCTCACTAGTGTAATTAGAATGATAATGAAGTATTAATTATTTTCCTTCAGCTATTATATCCAACTGTGACCTGTCCAAATATCAAGTCTGTAATGAGGAAAGTTTAAACTAAAACAACATTTTTATCTTCAACTTTTATTATTATTGTTGTTGTTATTGTAATTTCTTCATAGTTCTTTTTTAATTCTGTTGATAGCTTATTCATTTATTTACCTTGTTAATGGTCTCACTATTGTTCTAAATTCTGACACCAACATTTGGTTTTCATCACTATTTTGCACCATAAAGTGAGGTGTGAGCTTAGAATCAACAGCAATATTCGTTTTATACAGATAAGGCAGTGAGCTGGTAGAATCATTAGCATGCTGGGAACAATCTGTCTTCATGGTCTGAGTTCAAATTCTGCCAAGGTCCACTTTACCTTACATCCTTTTGGGGTCAATATAAGTATCAGCTGAGCATTGGGGTCAATGTAATCAACTTACCCCTTCCCCCGAAATTGCTGGCTTTGTGTCAAAATTTGAAATCAAAATATTTTTTATGCAGAAGGATTTAAGTTAAAGGGAAAAAAAAACACCCAAGAAGATGATCAGCAAGTATAATAATCATCTTTATTATGATTAGTATTCTGAGCAACATTTTAGTATCACATGTGCCCCCCCACACACACAATAGTTTTGTGTGGGAGGGGTGACTACAAATATCAGCCAAAAAAAGGGCTTTTTAAGTTTTGTTTTCAAAGGCCCCACCAAAACTAATGTTGTGCTTCATGTGCCTTTTAAACTTTTAATGATGTGGGGGAGGGGGTCCCGTAATTGACAGCTTGAAAGCATATGAATATATACAACATGCCTCAATTTTGGCAGAGCTTCAAAAAAAAAAAAAAATTCTAACCCAGTTTTTGCCTGATATTTGTAATTCTTCATCACCTGTCAACATATCAAGGAATATTAAAGTCTGATGTGTTCATATAATAATGAAATCACACTATTCTCTGTTTAAGAATTTAAACCCTTTCATTATTGTTTCTAAAATACAAGGTATGTCAATTAAATTCTAAAATATTTGTGAATTCTGACTAGTTTTGTAACTAAATTTCAAACATAAATCAATTTATCATTTAACTTTTACTTGTTTCAGTCATTTGACTGGGACCATGCTGGGGCATGGACAAGAGAGGGAGGCAAGAGGAGGAGGGAGAGAAGTGAAGCTGAATAGACTGTCAGGAGTCAAGTTTGGGATTAAGAATTATTCCTTGTTTTCATTGATTGTCACTGATATTTCCATGTTCTTTGGCTCATTGTGACAAACAGACAGACATACACAGGTGCGTGCATGTGTGCAGCAAACATGTAATAAAATCCTAGCAACCAATAAAAGACTAAATTTACATCCCCTGTGAAGGGGATTCCTTATAGGTGATAAGTCATCTCGTTTTACACAGGTAATGTGATAAATGTCTGCCGATTATGTTGACACATCACCATAATTTATCTTAAATGTGTGGACTGATATAAACACACGTTTGGATAACATCAAACAAATGTTCAGTTTGTAGTTCCAAAATACAGTAAGTGTATAAAATCTTAGCAATTAGCCTATTATTGAAAAATTACAGTTTTTGTACTTGATGACATCTGAGATACATGCATAATAAGAACATGCACTCAAACATACACACACTTCAAGCTTATGCCAATAACATAAGGGCCTACAGTATGCCTCAAAGTACTTGTGAAAATTTTAGTTTAACAAGTGCTATGGCATGGAAAAGAGAGACAAGGAGGAGGGAGGGAGGGAGGAGGATGGGGAAGGTGAGAAAGCATACTATGTCAAAGCCCTTGTAAAAATCTAGCTTCATAAGTACCCTGGAACAAACTGCAGGCCTTTGAGTCACTGGCATAGCCATAAAATGTATGCATGTGCATGTGTGTGTGTTAAAATTTCACTTTACAACCACATGTTTTTCAGTTTCAATTCCACTGCGTTCACTTCTAAATATTTTGTTATACTACAAGATAGTATAAATTCCCAGTTATTACTAATCTCTGTGCTGTGTGGGAACTTGACAAAATATATTTAGTAATTTACTCTGCTCAAATTCAATTCCTTTTATGGAAAAACTGACCCACAATACCAGGATGTTCTTTTAAGAGAAAGAAGACTCACAATCACAAAATCTAGAGACAGTGACATTGCAGCCAGTTCCCAGAAAACTGAGTTTGCAGCATAGCTTCAATCCTAGGATGTATCATTTCTCATTCTTTTTCTCCTTGTAACTCAGAGAAGGATAGATTTCATCAAGATGTTTTGCTCTTCAAGCAGTTCAGTTATTGTTGAAGTTCTAAACCTTTTTCCATCCTGTCTCATTTCTGGAAACTAATAATTTTTTGTTACTCTTTTTTAAATTCCTGTATTCCATGCTGATGCCATATAGAAAGCACCTGTGCTGGTTCCACATAATAAGCACCTGTGTTGGTGCCACATAATAATCACCTGTGCTAGTGCCACATAGAAAGCACTTGTGTTGGTGCCATGTAAAAAGCACTTGTGTTGGTGCCATGTAAAAAGCACCCAGTACACTCTGTAAAACAGTTGGTGTTAGGAAGGATATCCAACCGTAGAAACAATGCCAAAGGAAGACAGTCGGAACCTGGTGAGGCTCTCCAGCTTTCTAGCTTCTTTCAAACTGTCCAACCCATGCCAGAATGGAAAATCGATGTTGAATGATGATAATGATAATGTACTGCAAATAATCATTAACTGCAACTGCTGCAAAAACTTGAACTGCACATAGCTGCAATTCAAATATTGATGTTGTTGAAGTCTAAAAAACAGAAATTGAGCACTCATGTGCAACAAACAAATTTTAGCCTCACCCCAAGAAATCTTTTGACAAGAACTTCATGGTTTTAAGAGTTGTCAGCAATGTGGGACATGTGATGCCTCCTTACTTCTTTCCACAAGGCCTTAGAGTTAACTCTGCCACCTACATTGAGGTCCTGGAAATGATTAAGCCCTGGATAGACAGTGTATGCAATGGAGGGCCATATGTGTTTCAGTAAGACTCTGCACTATCGCACATGGCTCTAGTAACACAGGAATAGATGGCTGAAAATTTTCATGATCACATAACTTCATACATTTGGCTTCCTAATTCCTCAGATCTCAATCCATTGGACTATTACATGTGAAGCATTGTGGAGAGAGAGAGAAGTCAATGAACATGCCCATAACACCAAAGATTCTTTGAAAGCTGCCATAGTAAGAGTAATGTCCAAAATGAACCAGGACCACTTGATTTGAGCATGTACATGTGTGCATGTGTACAGAGGTGGGGGTGCTATCAGGTGTAGTGTTGGTGAATTTCAGGGAGCATGGAGGTTTTAAAGGATGTGATGTCTCAGCAACTAACAAGGTAGTTTGTTCCATGCTTCAGCAACTCTGAGTGTGAAAAAATGTTTCTGAAAGTCATGAGAGCTGTGCTGTTTCCTGACTTTGTAAACATGCCCATGTGAGTTAGAATTTGGTAATATTATTTATTACTGAGGCAGCAAGCTGGCAGAATCATTAGCATGTCAGGGTTGGGTTCAAGTGTTAGACTTTTTCCACTTATTACAGTATCGACCAGACCATCTGATGCTGTTATACACTTCTGGTCATAATGCATTTCCAGTTCTATCTTGATTGCACTATTCTTTTCCATCATGACCCAAATTGCTTGACGAGATCATCTTACAGTAGTTGCAGAGACCTTCCACATAGCCTTTTCTAATCTCTTGGATACCACTCAGCAACTGCACAGATCCACCTGTTGTCTGTGAACTTTACAATATGTCCAACCCAGTGGAACTCATGCTTTCGGTACTCTGCAATCCACTTATATTTTACTGATAACATGAAAATTCCAGTACATTAAATTAAAAATAAATTGCTTTTATCAAAAAAATATAATTGAGAAGAAATAGGATATCTCATAGACAGAGAGAATATTTGTTTCAGGTTTGCTATTATCCAAGAAATACAGAAAAAGAAAAAAATTGAGAACCAGCTTTGATGCTATTAATTTTGATATCAAAATGTTTTAAATCTAAATGTATTTATATGGTAGAGTCTCACATATGTGATTCAGTGAATTGAAAATCTTTGATCAACAGAGATTAAATGCATTTATGTTTGTTGAAATATGGCAGTTTTATCATTTAATATATGATGCATAAAGAGAATATTTCAACAGAGGATTGTTATTGAATAATTTTAAGATATTTGAAAAATATATAGTTACATTTTATGTAAATAGATCGTTATATCTCATGATTTTAAGTTGAATCATTTGTTCATTCATTTGCTTTGCATTTATTTTTTCCCTGCTAGCATGGGTTAGATGAATACATATTATTGATATTTTTATAATTACTTGCAAATAAAAAGTATTTGTAAACTTTTACTGCTGGTGATTTCTTTTTTTTTTCATCTGTGAATGGTTTTAACTTAAATTCTACTCTATATATAAACCCATTATTGCCACAGTCAGTTTAAACTAATTTTCACAATATACAGTAATGCTCTAGATAAAAAATTGTCAGGAGAATTGATAAATACAATATCATATTACCTGCAAATCATTCATAGCACTAAAAATATTTGAATACCTTTCCTTGAAAGATCATCATCATCATTTAACATCCATGTCTCATGCTGCCAAGGGTTGGACAGTTTGACAGGATCCGACAGATCCAAGGACTGCACTGTGTCGACCATAGCAGGGTTTCTACAATTAGATTCCGTTCCTAATACCAACCACTTTACAGCACGTACTTGGTGCATTTTATATGTCACCTGCACTATTGAAGTTGCCATGCAGATCACAGGACTACGAACCCAAGGGATGGTAGGGATTGGGGACTACGAAGTCTAGGGAAGGTAGGGATTGGTTTTATGCTAGGAAATTAAACTATAATAAATGGGTGGTTAGAACAGCTTTTTGTAGAGGATCTGCATGGTTACTCACATTTTAGTAGAAGAGGGGAAAGATAAAAGAAAAATTATCAGATGCAAAGAACTAGAGAGTGGCAATGAGATGCCCAGGTGACCCCTTAAAGGACAATGTGAACAGAGGTAAGTGGATAAGTTATCAGTAACACTGTTTACAATTTAATATACATCATTAACATCATCTTACCATCTATTTTCTACAATTAAATTGGTCAGACAAAAGTACATTGAAATACCATTTTCTATAGCCAGATGCCCTTACTATCATCAAAGCTCACTTGTTTCAAAGTGAGGTAATTATATTCTCCTAGTCTATTAAACAACAACCTGGACATGGTTACATGGATAACAGGAAACAAATGACACCTTATGACTGAGCCTTTTTCTTTACAAAACTCATGGAACATTTCATAACCTATCAAGAAGCACGGTCATGATTTTTCAGAACTGCAATCAGCAAGGCCACTGTTCACAACCATCATGCAAACAACAAGAAGGCAAAGGAAATAAAACTCACATGAGTACACGCATATACATCATTGTTCTAATATCCACTCAGACACAGTTTGTTGAGGCAAATTTTTCTAAAGCCAGATGCCCTTCCTGTCACAACCTTTCACCTATTTTCAAGCCAGGTAATATTTCTGCAAGGCATGTTTTTCACAGAGTAATGGAAATGAATGATACTGTTTGTATGTCAGTAACACTCACAATGCCAAGATATGAAAACACAATCACACACACACACACACACACACACACATGTATGTATGTATGTAGCTCCTGTCTACCAAATTGATTCACAAGGTGTCATAGTGTGACTGAACACAGAACCATGTGGTTGGGAAACAAACTTCTCATTCACATAACCATACCTACCTACCTACACACATACTATATATATATATATATATATATATATATATACATGTGCATATATACACACACACACACACACAATGGGATTTAGTTTCCATCAACCATATCCACTCACGAAGTTTGGACAGCTTGGGGCTATGGCAGAAGACTCTTGCCAAAGTACCATGCAGTGGGATTGAACTAAAACCAAGTGGTTGGGGGATAAACTCAACTGTATAGCTATATCTGTCCACTACAAAGCCATTCCTGCATTCTAGCCATCCCTCTTAGTGTTAATATAATACAAGTCTTTCTAATAAACATTCTCTCCTCATAATGGGTCAAGTGCAGAAGATCTCTGATATAGCTGCAGTTATTATTGCAAAAATAACTGTATCAGGGAAAGTGGGACTATTCTGAATATTTCAATAAGTTTCTACTGACTTCTCTTTCTTTCTCTTTCTCTCTCTCTCTCTCTCTCTCCAATTAATGAACTATGAACAACATGGTCAACAATGACTTCCTTCCAGTGAAATGTTTTGATTATATAGCTTTTCTATCTCTCCAGCCTCTGCAATATAACTAATAGATACTGATGTCCATTTTTTCATTACACTATACAGAAGAGACCCATCCACAATGAAACAGAAGCTATAAGTAGCTTACAGTTGAAGCAAAAGAAAAAAAATAATAAATGCATAAAAATAATTTCTTTTATCTTTTACCGGTTTCAGTCATTCGACTGTGGCCATGCTGGGGCACCACTTTTAAGAATTATTAGTTGAATGAATCAACCCCAGTACTTTGGTTTTTTTTCAGACTGGTGCTTCTTCCATTGGTCTCCTTTGTTGAACCGCTATACAAGGACGTAAATACACCAACACTGGTTGTCAAGCAGTGATGGAGGATCAAACACAGATAGATAGATACATACATATATATATATTCAATATATATATATATATATATATATATATATATTCAATAACAAATTAAAAGCAGCACTAGTGGTGTAAACATGCTTGTGCCACATAAAAGACACTGGTATTGACACCACATAGAAAACACCCAGTTCACTGAAAAGTAGTTGGTGTTAGGAAGGACATCCAGCCATTGAAACTATGGCAAAACAGGCAATTAGAGCCTGGTACAGCCCTCTGGCTTGCCAGCTTGTCGAACTGTTCAACCCATGCCAGCATGGAAAACAGACATTAAATAATGATGATGATGATGGCTGGGTATTCTACAGATATGTATAGCCTTAATGGAATATTCAAGTAGAATTAGTGAGTGACAAGGCTGAACTTTCGGATTACATGTACAAACCAACTGACTGGTTTCTATCTATACATGTAACATAAAAGTTGCGACCACCTGAAGCTATAGTTAAAGAACATACCTAAGATAGCATGCAGTGCAATCAAATCTGAAACCTCATGGTTGAAAAGTAAACTTCCTAATCATCCAGACAAATAGGTGTGTGTATGTGTTGTTGACAAATAAGTGTGTGTATGTATATAGGCGTGAGATAAAAAAATTGATGCAGCAAACAACAATACCAGATATTCTGTTGTGCCACAGTTGCATTCTTTTGCACTCAAGTTGTTCTCCCTTCCTTACAAGGTTGATAGAATAATTACCAGACAAAGAATATGAATCAATATAATTGATTAGAACCTTTGAAAGTGGTGCTCCCCACAATGGCATCAATCTTAATAACTGACAGCAATAAAAGAAGAATAATTGTTTTTTATCCGTTTATACTGAAATGGACAAAAGAAGTTAAAAACCAATGATGATGCTGGTTTCAATTTCAATTAAGTGTCTTTGCAATCGCATCAGAATACTAGATCAGATTGTGAGGCCTATTTACTCTAGAAAATTTTTGGCTTATTGACCCATCTTTTTGAGGTTGAAGAACAGAAAAGCAAAATTTAAAAGACCCATGATATTATGAACAATAAGAATTTTTAGATATGTCTGATTAAAACATAATATTAAATATTTTTCTTAAATAATAATTTACATACCTTATTGAAAAATAGTAATAAAAAGGAAACTTTTATTTTTCAAATGCCTACTCAAAACATGTAGAATAAAATCAAAGTAGAATATGAAAGCTTACCGAGATATAATGGAGCTTTTTCTTTGGTCACGTGATCATCAACATATGTAGTTCCAAGAGTAAGTATTGGTGTTCCTCCAGTACCAATGAGCACTTGCGATATTATTAATATTAAGACATATTTCCAGTTCCCAGAATTTTTATCAATACAGCGGTTACCAGCTCCACCTGCAACTGATCGGCAGATGTTTTCTTTGGTACTGTTAATGATCTTGTCTTTTAAAGTATATTTTTCAGCTATGATATGAGGCATTGAGAAAAAAATAGCTCCAAATCCCATGAACACAACTCCAACACCAATCCATTTTGGAATGTGTCTTCGACTGCCAAGGTAGCTGACAAAAATCACTGCCACAAGAGACCCGAATTCATAAGAAGCAGCAATTAGTCCTGAAATTGAACTTCCAATTTCAAATCGTTTCTCAATAGTTGTTATAACACTGTTCAAATAACCTGTCGATAAAGAGCCAGTAACAACTAACAATAGGCACATAAAGAAAACAAAAGATCTAATATTTGCACAAACATTGAGGCATTCGGGCCGAAATCCTCCCAAACCACATTCTCTCTCATCATCTTCACCAATATTGGCTGCATTCACAGCACAACGTACATATTCATCTTTCTCAGTCCGACCTTTAAGAAATGGTACATTGCTACTAATGGAGTATCCACTGGTTGAGGTATCAAGGCTAGAGGGAGATAACAGTTTCATTCCTTTTGACAAGGATCTTTTCTGAGGATTCTTCTTTTTGCAAGTCTCCTGATTCTGTGCTGTGCTGTCAGCAGCCGACATGGCATACAGTACAGCTGAGTTGGTCCCGGCCTCATCATAGAGATCATCACAGTACTCCAAAGTGGTATTAGATGATGCAGACATGGATACTTCCATGCAATCATAGTTGTCACTCATATTGAGCAGAGCACATCACAGAGATGTTAAGGGGTATTCAACAAAAATGACAGCTGCTGGCAAAGACTGTTGATATATTCCAAAGGACTTCTTTTGACATTCTGACCACAGCAACACACCTGAAATTAGAGAAACAGAAATATGGATTTCAGAAATTCACTATTTACCACATGTCAAAATATGTTAAATTAAAACATCTTCAGTAGGGGATTAGTCAACACAAATCAGAAGTAATTTCTGTGCCAGTACATAGACAAATTGTTTATTAATTTGCATATCATATAGCTGTTAATCATTACAAGACAACCATAAAACTTGTAGCAGTTATCAGAGAGCTAATAGACAAGTAAAAATGAGAGTTGAAAGTAAGACTGAGCAGTGATTGAAAGACTGTGCAATGCACAAGAGATGGGACAAAATAATTGAGAGACATGGCTGAGAATGAAAAACATTGCTGTTGTTTAGATATTTTGGGAATAAGGAGAAAATCAACAGCCAATACATATACTTATACCAGTATGCATACATCTACATACACATGTATATAACATTCATTTTATTATGGTAGCATGAATCAGATAAATACATAAATCTCTCTTTGCATACACACACACAAACAAAATGTGCTACCATTTCAATGGTAGCACATATGCCAGACTTTGTTTCAATACTTACTTTGCATACGTTATCACCAAGAATCTCAACTTATATTTATGATTTTCTCATTTAAAATGAAACTACAACTATACATTCGATTACTGGAATATGCAGATGCGCTTCACGATAACATCTTGGACTATAGTAAATATACATATATATGCACAGGCATAGCTGTGTGGTAAGACATTTGCTTCCCAACCACATGGTTTCAGGTTCAGTCCCACTGCATGGCACCTTGGGTAAGTGTCTTCTACTATAGCCTTGGACCAACCAAAGCCTTGAGTGGATTTGTAGGTGGAAACTGAAAGAAGCCTGTTGTATATGTGTGTGTGTGTGTGTGTGTGTGTGTGTGTGTGTGTGTGTATTTGTATGTCCCCCATCACCACCACTTGACAGCTGATGGTTGTATTTATGTCCTCGTAACTTAGCAGTTCAGCAAAAGAAACAAATAGAATAAATACCAGACTTAAAAAAAGTACTGGAGGCGATTCATTCAGCTAAAATAATTCAAGATGTTGCCCCAGCATGGTCACAGTCTGATGACTAAAACAGATAAAAGATATATATCTCTTATCTTTTATGTATCATGAGTTGTACTTGCCTATGAAGTGATTTGATATGATGCCTTGTGTTAAAACTGAAGCAATTATATCATGGAAAAGCCACTTTAGTTGGGAGAAAAAGAAAAAGAAACATTTGCTTTCCATTTATTTCCTTGAAAATAATATAAAATAAATATAAAAGATTTTGTAGATTTTTAGATATCTAAAATGACTTTTCGACAATGTAAAACAAAAAAAAGAAAGAAAAAAAACTGCGGTAAACAAACCAAGTCACTGATTTGAAATGATTGAACTGTGAGTGGCACTTGTGACAGTGGAAGTCGTCTTTCTGGCACGGGAAAAAAAATTCAAGCAAGTTCGTTGCCAGTACTGCTGGACTGGCTTCTGTGCAGGTGGCACGTAAAATACACCATTTCGTGTGTGGCCGTTGCCAGTACCTCCTGACTGGCCTTCGTGCCGGTGGCACATAAAAGCACCCACTACACTCTCGGAGTGGTTGACGTTAGGAAGGGCATCCAGCTGTAGAAACTCTGCCAGATCAGATTGGTGCCTGGTGTAGCCATCTGGTTCACCAGTCTTCAGTTAAATCGTTCAACCCATGCTAGCATGGAAAGCGGACGTTAAACGATGATGATGATGATGATGATGATTAATAGAGAACCAATATCAAAAGGAACCAAATAATTCACGGCATTAATCTAAGCAAGAAAGGAATGCACTGGCTCAGTAGATCAGTGAGATTTGATCCACTATATCCTCTTTAATCTTCTGCTTCTTGTTCCCTAACTGATTAAGTGTGTAACATTCTAAAACTCATTTGATTATATCACTGATAGGGGCAGGTGTGTGATAAGAAGTTTGCTTTCCAACCACATAGCTTTGATTTCGATCCCACTGCATGGTAACTTACATAAGTGTCATCTACTATACCCAACGGCCAACCAAAGTCTTGTGAGGAGTGGAAACTGAAAAGAAGGCCATCATGTGTGTATGTGCATTGAGTGGGTGGATAGCTAGATACATACATAGATCAACAGACAGACAGACACACGAACACACACAAAGATAGATAGATAGTTTGGGAAAAAGTGAGTGCTGGCAACAGGAAGAACATCCAGTTATAGAAAATTTGCCTCAATAAACATCTAATCCATACAAACCCGGAAAAATGGGCACTAAATTGATGAGGATTCCACTTACATGTGATTTAGGAGAGTATACACTGGGATAGCATATTGGTTCTCACAACCATGTCTATAGGAAGGTTTGACCTAGAAAGCTCCACCTACTACTTAAGTCAGTTGAGGGTGAAATCCCTAACCTATGAAGACATTATAAATATTGGTTTTAAATGTATCTCTACAGATTTTGTACAGGACTTAGTGCCAGCATAGAAAATTACATTTTGTTTATGAATATGCTTCTGTAAACAATGCAATTGATGTTTGATATGGCACTGAAGAAGGAGCAATAACTCCTGAAATATGCATATACACCCATTACCTGTTTCACGCTCTTCAATTGCATTTTTTTTACAAAGATGTATTCATAGGTGCAGGAGTGGCTGTGTGGTAAGTAGCTTGCTTACCAACCACATGGTTCCAGGTTCAGTCCCGCTGCATGCAAGTGTCTTCTACTATAGCCTAGGGCTGACCAAAGCCTTGTAAGTGGATTTGGTAGACAGAAACTGAAAGAAGCCCATCGTAAATATGTATATATATATATATATATATATATATATATATATATATATATATGTATGTGTGTTTGTCCCCCCACCATCGCTTGACAACCGATGGTGGTGTGTTTACATCACCATAACTTAGCGGTTCGGCAAAAGAGACTGATAGAATAAGTACTAGGCTTCCAAAGAATAAGTCCTGGGGTCGATTTGCTCGACTAAAGGCGGTGCTCCAGCATGGCCACAGTCAAATGACTGAAAAGAGTAAGAGTAATATGCAAAATGTTGTAACTTTTGGTGCTGGTTCTAAATTCTATAGGAAATCTAAAGTAATACACTTAAAATGAAAACAATGCACTGCTAACATAATAATAGACATAGTATCAACTTATAAACTTGATATATACATGATAGTATATTATAGTTGCAAAATGAAACACAGTGTCCATACCAGCAATTAATATGAATAGTGGGTTACCAATATCTAACTTTTCAGCTGATAGCATGTTGGCCAATTAACTTAGTCAAAGTTGCAGATCTAAAACTGATAAGGTTTTACTTGACATATTGTCTTATTAAATTTTAACCTAAGACGTCTCTAAGGAAAAATAGGACACATAATCAAGAATCTATTTTCAAACATTAATTTGTTTTCTAACCTTACAACATTTAGAATGTCATTAACTCATATTAAATAAACAGTGTGGTGGTGGTGGTGGTGGTGGTGGTAATAAAATATACGAAAGCAAAGAGAGGATGGGGTAATACTTATGTCCCACATTTGCAGAGATGAGGTCTTCTTTAATTGTAAAGTGCAGCCACTGGTGTTATGTTGTCACTTTGTTTACTTAGAAACAGAACCTACCTCTCCCTCAAAACATTTTCTGCTATCTTAAAAAATGCATTTGCCTGAAAAAAGGATGAGATAGTCAGAATGCCTGTGGGTACAGGTCTGTAGATCAGGGACAACTTGGGGGCTAAACAACAGTAACAACAATGAGCTGTACCTATCTTACAGTACCTATATGGACTACACCATCTCTCAGCTGTGGCAACAGTACAAAGCCAGTAACAGAAAATAAGCCACATCCTTGTGACAGGTGGGAAGGATATTTAGAGGTGTAGCGAGACCAATTTCAGCATCATCATCATCATTTAACATCCGTTTTCCATGCTGGCATGGGTTGAATGGTTTGACTGGGGACTGGCAAGCCAGGATGCAGCACCAGGCTCCAATCTGATCTGGCAGTGTTTCTACAGCTGGATGCCCTTCCTAAGGCCAACCACTCCGAGAGTGTTGTGGGTGCTTTTTACGTGCCACCAGCACGGGAGCCAGTCAGGCAGCACTGGCATCGGCCATGTTTGGATGGTGCTTTTTTTGTGCTACCGGTATGGAGAGCCAGTCAGGTGGCACTGGCAACGACCCACGCATACATGGTGCTTATTGCATTCCACCAGCACAGGAGCCAGTCAGGCAGCAATGGCATCGGCCACAACTACAATTCCATTTGATTGTGATTTTGATTTTTGAATTTATTTGACTCAGTAGGTCACCTCAAGCACAGAATGTCGTCCAAAGGTACTTTTCAAATGAGCTGGTCATGTGACACTGGTGTAGGCTACAGCTGTGATCACACTTTACTTGCCGGGTCTTATCACAGCATATCTCCAGAGGTCTCAGTCTTTCGATTATGGTATATTGAATACATCAAACTGATGTAGGCACGGCGTGTTAATCTGTACTGATTGGTCACTTTACCTATCATGTTTGTTTTGAACATTGAGTCCTGTGTTTTCATTGGTTGAGTATTGTGCAGGATTTGGATTGAAGAGGCAATCATGTTGCGCATAATACATTCTCAAACAACTAATCAGTACGAGCTCTAGAGCCTACTATTTTTTCTACAAATTCATGTAAGAAATTATCAAGTCCAGTGGGTGAGTGATTTTCCTGAAGGTGAGTCATGTTGTCCTACCATTATTCACCAAATCAAAATTAACATAATGGAGCATATGTAACCAATGATGATCCGAGCTGAATTATCCAAATGATCAGAATTTGTAATAATTTTACTTGGTTCACTGTACTACTTAACAGAGGAATAAAATCCCACCGTTATTTTTAAAGTTCATTTCTTATATTATTTCCATGAGTGAATTCACAACATCTATTATACAATGGTATGCAAGATTCCGGAGTAAAACCAAAGGAGACTTTAGACCACACGTTAAAATGTGTTGTGAAGACATTCAGATAATGTGAAACATCAGATTAAAATTCCTTGCATTATTTAACTTCAGTTCTCTTGATTTGAATCTAAAAATCTTACCAAGTTGATTTCACTTTCCATTTCCAATAAATACCAGTAATATACTGGCTTTTTAATCATCCAAATGCATTTCCTGATTCTATTCCAAGAAAAGAAATCAATAATGCAACCATAACTAATACATTTGGTTCACTAAGTTTACCAACATCCATAAAATCAGAGCTTTGAAATTATAATCTCACTCATATGACTCAATAGATTATGTCATTCTCCAGTTCTTATGCAAAAAATTTAATTCTATTTTGCTAAAAGATTCATGTCACATTAACAGATTTTTATTCCTCATATAGAAATACCATATCAATAGCACAGTAATAAACTCTGAGACATATTTTCACAAAATGCTAGAAATGCACAGCATAAGTATTGATTTAATAAATTGACTTACTATATGTAAATTATTACCTATTAGCAATTCTCAATAATGTTATAAATGCTTATATCACTTTTCCATTTATCACTACTTACACAGGGTTGTAGAACCAAGGAAACTAAACTACTATTAAAGCCTATACAACTGGCAAATACACAGTTTGGCTGTAATTGAATAACTGTCTGTGTACACATATATATATATATATATATACATATATATATACACACACATATATATATATATATATATATATATATATATATATATATATATATATATATATATACACATATACATATACACATACATATACACATACATATATATATATACACATACATATATAAATATATAATTTAGAGAAAAAACCCACAATTATTGAATTCATCCATGAAAATCCACAATCACATATAGAAAAATTAAAAAAGTAAATACACTAAAAAAGCCTATAATAAAAATCAAGCTCAATAACGATCTGTTAAGCAACAACTATCCCAAAAGTATACTATCCACTCCAATTATGAAGAAGAGAGAGGATGAGGCCAATAAACTGTCCACAGTCTGTCTACCCTATGTAAAAGGCCTCTCCGAAAAGATACAAAAGATATGCAGCCCATATGACATCAGGACAGTATTCAAGAGTAATACAACACTTCGCAAATATCTCCTTTGAGTAAAACCACCAATAGAAGAGAATATGACCAAAGACTGCTTGTACTCCATCCCATGCAGCTGTGGTAGGTTATACAAAGGTGAAACATGCTGTCCCCTCAAAATAAGTGTAGACGAACATCACAAAGCTGTGGCACAAGGAGATATTGATAAATCAGGTATAGCTGATCGCGTATGGAAAAATGGAGACCGCCTCCCCAAGTGGTGTGGACTTAAAATAATAGACAACATCACTGGAAAATACGAAAACTAAAAGAAGCAGCACATATGCTAGGACACAACAACCTCCTAAGCAGACCAAGTGCAGATATGAGCAGCATATGGGAACCGGTATTAAGAAAGGATAGAAAAATATTAGATTTATAAGCCCTAAAATTCACTCCATAATTGCCTATGGGCATATGGTGTAGTGGTTAAGAGTGCAGGCTCCAAACCCCAAGATTCTGAGTTCGATTCCAAGCAGTGACCTAAACAACAATAATAAGAAGAAGAATAACATCGAAAAATACCTTAGGAATGAGAACTCAGGTCCGAAATTTCCCCAAGAAGGCTGGAGGGTATATCAGCCAAAACGTTGTGTTAACAACAAACAAGATGAGGACAAATATCCGTTGAATGTAAATAATGTAAATAATATAAACAATTTAATGCACATGAAGTTTTAACAAAATCTTCTATCGACACCCAATGGTCATATGGACCGTAGTTGAGAATCACTGCACTAGGTGAAGACAGAACCTTTGGGAAAGTCACGAATGATACAGCTTCCCATATTTTTACTCTCACAGCTATGTATTCCTAACTTTAATTAAGCAATTATTTAGATTCTAATTTTTCATTAAGATCTCTTTTCTTAATAGTAAATTACAGGACATCGTACATGAATAGTTAACAAGATCTTAATTAGTCAGACAGTTTTAGACAATTAGAGTTGGGCAGGCTTAAGAGCTATAAGTCCAATGATATATTAAATCTGTCATTTCTGAAATAATTGTCAAACGAAACAGTGAATATTTAATGTTCATAAAAGCAACTAATGAGAACACATCTCAGTTAAGAAGATAACTTCGTTATTATATCAATTGGATGACTTAGTATTCTGAATTAAAATATAATCCTGAGAGATTGAAAATCTAAGTACATTATAGTACTAAGCTTAAGTGATGTACTATACACATATATATACATACATCATCATCATCATCATCATCGTTTAACGTCCGCTTTCCATGCTAGCATGGGTTGGACGATTTGACTGAGGACTGGTGCAACCGGATGGCTACACCAGGCTCCAATCTAATTTGGCAGAGTTTCTACAGCTGGATGCCCTTCCTAACGCCAACCACTCAGAGAGTGTAGTGGGTGCTTTTACGTGTCACCCGCACGTACACCATACATATCTATATAATATAAATGCAAGAACTTCCTGTGGACAAGGTTGCGCTGTGTTTGATTATAAATAAATAAAAGTACACATCAAGTACAGGACATCATCAACGAGCGCAAAACACTTAAACACACAAGAGATAAGTACAGGACGAAATACCAAACAATACACAAAAACAGGATATCAACAACAAGTAAAGAATATGTAAATATATAATGAGAGACAAGTACGGGGACAAAATACCAAAAGAAGCATTTACTTAGTTTTCATTCGATGTATTGTCCTTATTGTGTATTGTTCTCTTATTGGTAATGTCCTGCACTTAATGTGTATTTTTTATTTACATATACATTACACATATACACACACACACACACACACACACACACATATATATATATATATATATATATATATATATATATATATATATATATATACACATACATACATATATATACAAATACATATATACACATACATACATATAATATATATATATATATATACAAATACATATATATATACACATACATACATATATACATACATGTATACATACATACACATATATATATATGCATACATATATATATACACATACATACATACATACATATATACACATACATACATACACATACATACATACATACACACACACACACACTATATATATATATATATATATATATATATATATATATATATATATATATATATATATATACACACATACAAGCAAAAAGGTGGCGAGCTGGCAGAAACGTTAGCACGCCAGGCGAAATGCTTAGCGGTATTTCGTCTGCCGCTACGTTCCGAGTTCAAATTCCGCCAAGGTCGACTTTGCCTTTCATCCTTACAGGGTCGATTAAATAAGTACCAGTTACGCACTGGGGTCGATATAATCGACTTCATCCGTTTGTCTGTCCTTGTTTGTCCCCTGTGTGTAGCCCCTTGTGGGTAGTAAAGAAATAACACATATACATACATACATACATATACATACATATATATACATTCATATATATATATACACATACATATAGACATTCCTATAACCATGCAGCTTTGCCCACACTTATTGATCAACTGGATAACAAAACATCTATTATTTCAGGTGAACTATATCAGAAGCTCATAGCTATCCTTTTTGGTAGTCAGTGCAACTGCTGCAGTCAACAAGAGGTCCCACTCTTTTTTTTTTTTTTTTTGTGTACAAACAACCTTTAGGTTTTGTTTTTCTAAATACTGCTTTCATGTATACTCCCCAACCAACCTTTGGTTTTATCAGTTGTACAGAGGGCCTTGAAGCTTTTAATCAGTATAGTCATTGTCATGTTAATGCTGCTATTTGATATGAGGGAACATGGCCAAGTGGATAGGATGTTGCACTCATGATCGCAAGGTCATGGGTTCAGTTCTTGGACTGGGCAGTGCATTGTGTTATTGAGCACAAAACCTTTCATCTCACGTTGTTCTGCAATCATCTCAACATCTTATGTGTGGCACACCATGCACCTGTACAAGCAATATCAATTTGATGGCAGGAACGGACTTATGTGCAGCATAAACATTTGATCATCATCATCACTATGAGCTACTCATATAGTTCACTTGAAATCATCTGTGCAGGTTGTTCAGCAAAAATTGCAGAGCCAATTTTCTTAGATTAAGAGGCTACTGTTAATTAATTGCTGTTTGATGCAATTGGATTTCTCTATTTATTTTTCAGTTACTTCTGTAGTGAGAATCAGGTTTTTGGTTTTGAGAAGTGAACATGGTTTTTTAATAGGCAACAAATCTTGAATTCCATGATGATTACTTTTAGACCTAGAATGATTGGTATAGAGCTAAAGAAAGATCTTTAAAATTTAACAACCTGAATGGTAAATTCCACTCAATAAAATGTCTCATAAAGTCTGGCCTAACAAGAGCCAGAGCTATACTAAGACTGTGAGTTAATGAGATATAGATATTCCCCAGAATAGGACATTGCAAGAGACATTCCCAGAAGACTTGGTAAATTTTCCAGACAACTTATTCAATCAAACTAAAGAGAAATAAACACTCCATCAAACTGCAGAAACAAAATACATATTGCAAGCTTCAGCAACTCCCACCTGAGTTATTTCTGTCGGCTGTACTGCTTATATATGATTGTGTGTACATACTTCTGAGTACAGACAGGTATGTATGTATGTGAGCCAGTTAGCTGAATTCAAAACAGATAGTTCACACATGTATGTGTGTGTGTGTGTGTGTGTGTGTGTATTCATTCTGCAAATAATAATAATAATAATAACAACAATAATAATAATTATTATTCCTTTATTGCCCACAAAGGGCTAAACATAGAGGGGACAAACAAGGACAGACAAACGGATTAAGTTGATTACATCGACCCAGTGCGTAGCTGGTACTTATTTAATCGACCCCGAAAGGATGAAAGGCAAAGTCGACCTCGGTGGAATTTGAACTCAGAACGTAATGGCAGACGAAATACCGCTAAGCATTTCACCCAGTGTGCTAACGATTCTGCCAGCTCAAAGCTTATAAGTGATCACCATGTATTGACTAAAGAGAATTAGCCTAATATTGGAGCATATAAGCCCTCAGTGGAAAAAAAAGGGATATCAGTACACATGGGACATGTGTACTGACACCCACTTTTGCCCACCGAGGGCTTATATGCCTCCACATTAGAATATTAGGCTATTTCTCATTAGTCAATACACAGTGATCACTTATAAGCTTATAATTATTATTACATTATTATTCACAGAACTGTCACTCGTCACTGCTTCTCCATTTAACACATACACATATTATATATATATATATATATATATAGATATATATACATACACACAGTTAGTGCATCGATGGTCAGCTGGAGAAGATGTTTTCCTGGGGTTAAATAGTAGTAACAATCATCCTAATCAGGAATGTCACTTTACGTTGGCAAGTAAACTTTACTCTAAAGTACTGTTGCTGTATGTTTCTTGTTCAGAGATTTATAACTAATAGTTTATATGTGTGTGTATATATATATATATATATATATATATATATATATATATATATATATATATATCTGTGTTAACTGTTTTGTTAAGGTAAAATCAACAAAAAAGTACCCCATCCAGTGAGAAATAAATATCATTTAACATCCACTGTATTAAAATAAGAGCTACCAATAGTTTCTTGCCATTAAGACAAGTGGTTAGGCAGGTTTTTATAACATGCCTTGCATCTCCAAGCAATCTCAGGCTTTGAGCATATATTTTGTTCCACTTGAAAATCATGTAGCAGTGTCCTGATTTTTAATCAGAACAAACCATGTGCTCAGATCCCAAAGATTGCTTGGAGATAAAGCACCTGTGCTAGTGCCACATAAAAAACACCTGTGCTGGTGCCAGGTAAAAGGCACTCATGCTGGCAACATGCAAAAAGCACCCAGTACACTCTGTAAAGTGGTTGGCATTAGGAAGGGTATCTAGCTGTAGAAACCATAACAAAACAGCGGATCTTTTTTAAAACGGGGAGACTTTCAAACTTTGTATACTTATCTATTTTGTGTTATAGAACAGAAAAATATTTTTGTATTCGAATTTATTTCATGTAAAAAATTGTCTTATTTCGATAATTTCAACCAATCACTGACGTCCATTCAGTCGATATACATTAAGTGCTGACTACATAAACAAACGATTCTTCATTTTATTTGCTTTTTTCATTTTAAATTTGCTTTAACCCTAACCCTAGGGTTAGGGTTAGGGTTAGGGTTAATTGTTTCAGAATCGTTTGTTTATGTAGTCGGCACTTAATGTATATCAGCTGAATGGACGTCAGTGATTGGTTGAAATTACAGAAATACGACAACTTTAACATGGAATAATTTATGGATTTCTTTTTTTTTAAAGAAGACTAAGAGAAAAAGATGTTTTATATGACACATTCTACCAGTGTTCCAAGTTTCAAAGTGTTTCGTTAATGAAAAATGTGGCCCCCGTTTTAAAAAAGATCCAAAACAGCCAGTTGGAACCTAGTGCAGTCCTCTGGCTCACCAGCTTCTGTCAAGCCATCCAACCCATGCCAGCATGGAGAACAGATGTTAAGTGATGATAACGATGATAATTATGATACATAATCTGGTTTAAGTCATTGGATGACATCCATGCTAGAGCACCACCTTAAAAGATATCTAAACATTTTTTCACCCTAATACTTCATCAGTCTCTATTTATCAAACTTATAGGGTATGGGGTGAGGGGAGGGCATATAAAGAAGCACATAAACAAAGGAGCAGACATATATTCATTCATGTGTGAAAATGTATTTTGCACATTAACCACTCAACCTAAATTAAATCCCAAAGCAATGAGTCAAAGAGAGAGTGAGGGAAAGACAGAATGAGAGGGAGAATGGGAGGGAGGGAGGGAGAGAGAGAGAGAGAGAGAGAGAGAGAGAGAGAGAGAGAGAGAAAGAAAGAGAGAGAGAACTAGATGTTTTCATAATTACACAGAACCAGAATCTCTAGTGTTTCCCCCCACCTACATCCAAATACATCCATGGTCATGTACACAGCAATTTGGCAAGCAAACCACTTAATTGTAGAGCAATCCACTGGTATATAAGCTGCACTCTATATATCTAATGCAATATCTAATCAGGTCCTTTGGGGGTTTCATTTCCTACCAACAAGAACCAATGAACTATATCTGTACTGATGATTCACCTTTGATAGGGGAAAGGTGAATTTTCTGGAAGCATTCAATATGAAGCAAAATAAATAAATAATATTGTTACCTTATTTTAATCATAGTAACATTTCAAGTTATTTATTATCTCTACTTCTTGGTTTCAATGTTTTACATTGCACAGAGGGAGAGGTGGGGGATACTGAAAGTAAGAACTTCAGTGCAAATAAGAATGAAAAAGAAAGCACTTGATAGTGAAAGTAGAATGGCAAAACATTTATTAAAAGTGAAATATTTAATCTGAAATTTCAATTTTACAAACACACATACTCTTCATCTCCCATTTAGCATCTGTTTTCCATCCTGTCATGGGTTGGAGAGTTTGACAGAAACTGTCAAGTCAAAAGACTACACTAAGCTCTATTGTTTACTTTGGCATGGTTTCTACAGTTGGAAGCCCTTCCGAATGCCAACCACTTTACAGAGTGAACTGGGTGCTTTTTACATACCATCAGCTCTGCTCAACTTAGTGGTAAATAGTCTCGAGAGAGGTGACTTTGGACAAGATGATGAGAAGTTAGAATACAACAGAGAGACAGAAACAAGTTCCACATACTCCCTCCAAAATTAGAGATCAGCATCTCTTGATGCAAAGGCAGGCAGGCAGATAGGCAGGAAGACAGGTAGATAGCTGCCGGCGTTCCTTTCCAATGATATGGTTCAGGGTTCAGTCCCATTGTGTGGTACCTTGGGCAAACGTCTTCTAGTATAGCCTTGGGCCAGCCAAATTTGGATTTGGTTGATGAAATTGAAAGAAGCCCGTCACGCGCGTGTGTGTGTGTGTGTGTGTGTGTGTGTGTGTGTGTGTGTGTGTGTGTGTGTGTGTGTGTGTGTGTGTGTGTGTGTGTGTGTGTGTGTGTGTGTGTGTGTGTGTGTGTGTGTGTGTGTGTGTGTGTGTGTGTGTGTGTACATGTATCTTTGTATTTTTTCCCTCACCGCTGATTGTAACCAGTGTTGCTGTGTTTACATCAATTCTTCAAGGTGGTGCTCCATCACGGCCACAGTCTAATGTTTAAAACAAGTAGAATATATATATATGATGGACCCCGTATATAGATCATATCTCAAGTGAGCAGGTTTGCAAAACCATCTGGCATAACATTGCTTCCTGCCAGTATGAAAACCCTACAATGGTGAAGAAAAGAAAGTTAAGATGGTCATGACAATCTAACAAGATGTAGTGGCCTTGCAAAGACCATTCTTCAAGGAACTGTAGGAGTAAAGAAGATATGGACAGGTGATAAAATAGTTAGGCAATGTCAGGGAACAGACATGCTAATAATTAGCAGACACACAACCACAGCAGATCAAGCCTCATTTACAAATGTCATGACTGCTTTTATAATTCCATCAAAGGTTGAGGGGCTCAAGCCTCCACTAGTGTGACAACATAAAGCTATGGATAAGTGGTAGAGTTGCAAACAAACAGCCAGCAGTTATTCTCATCTCAAATCTATCTGTGTCTGATATCGACTTTCATTTATCGAGGATTAATAATATAAACACCAACCATATATTTCAGTTGATTCAGTGAACTACAATTCACCCTTTCATAATTGTGGCCTCAGGCCAAGGGAAGAAAATCGAAATTGTATGGCTTATAAATGCACTATACCTTTTTTCTTAATATAACACTGAATGTTATCTTTATATAATATTCTTAATTTAATTATTTATTATATAGATCAATAATGTATTAGATCTATTGTATAATATCTTAAAGTTTTATTGTTACAGCCTCAGAGGTTATCTTAAGATAACTTGCCACTTCTCTATTACTTGCAAGTCTAATATTCTCCACATTCAACCTAATTCTTGGTGTCAATTTTACAGATTAACAATTGCCTTTAGCGTTTTCTTTCCCTTCTCCATCTCTCTCTCATTATAGCTTTTGTGTTATGTTCAAAGAATTTTAATTTTCTATTATAGGATCATTTTTAATAATACTTCTAATTCAGAAGTTTGTGTGGTCAACTTTGCTTTCCATCCTTTTTTGCTTAATGAAAGAAGAACCAATAATATACCAAAGTTGATTCTATTGATTACACTCTTCTACTACAATAATTAAGCCTGGTATTTAATCAAGAGAAATCAATTTTCTCCACGTAGTCCTAGAATTTGAAGTGCTCCCCACTCACTTCATATTTTATCTGTCCATTTTTACAGGCCTCCACGATAATTTTGATGCTCATATCTAAGATTATTTGATTCAATTTCCTTTTGTTTAATAATTTTATATGGAAACACAGAGGCATTTAGTTATTCAATATAGCACACGAGTAGTTGAAAGATTAAGTGTTAATATTCTTCTTAAAGCTGCATTGGGATGCAAAAATAGGGAAGCCTTCATTTCTCCAAAGCGTCTATTTGTAAAAAAAATGGATATGCAAAACAAAGTTAAATGTGTTAGACATAAAAATAGAGCAATACCAATGATGGAATATAAATCAAGTTTTTCTAAAAACAGTCAATACTACATTGATATAATACCCACTGCTCTTTATTTAGTAACTGAACACACCCAAATTCAATATATTCAGATCTTTTGTAACTATCTAAACTTACTGAAGTAATGAATCAATAAGGGAATCTCGTTATGGTTCCTGAAACCACAAGAAACAGCAACCAAATCTCCCTCAAATTACACCCTCCATCTTTAAAAAAGGAGTGACACAATGGATGATATAGCTCTAGATATGTCAGAACAAAAATGAAGGATGGCCACGACTGCTCAGTCAAGTTGATCTGGAGCTAGTTGGCAGAATCATTAGTGAGCTGGAGAAAATACATTAATTACAGTGTTGATCTTGCACTCTACAATCTACGTTCAACACAACTTTTCATTCTTCTTGGGTTGAGAATATTATGTATTGGTAAAATAAGGCAGCGAGCTGGCAGAATCTTTAGCATGCTGGGTAAAATGCTCACCGACATTTCGTCTGTCTTTACGTTGAGTTCAAATTCTACTGAGGTCGACTTTGCCTTTCATCCTTTCAGTGTTGATAGAATAAGTACCAGTGAAACACTGGAGTCAATGTAATTGACTAGTCCTCTCCCACCAAATTTCAGGCCTTAAGCCTTCAGTAGAAAGGATTAAGTATGGGTAAGATACAGGGGCCAATGGAATTTACGGTTTCCACCTGCCAAATTTCTGGACATTTAGTAATTCATGTTGGGAATTAAGGGATGCTCATCTATTGCAGGGTTAATCCCCAGCTATCACTAGTATCCATTTTCATCTTAACACTAAATTACAAAATATTGTTAAGACACCAATTATATTTGAACTGGTGTGAAGATGTCGGGCTTAGTGGTTAGGGTATTCAGTTCGCAATCACAAAGTCATGAGTTCAATAGCTGGTGGATTGTTGTGTCTTTGAGCAAGACCATTTATTTCACATTGCTCCAATCCACTCAGCTAGCAAAAATGAAAATGACTTGTACCTCTAATCCAAAGAGTCAGCCTTGTTACATTCTGTGTCACACTGAACCTCCCTGAAAAATTTTATTAAGAGTATGCACATCTGTGGAGTGCTCAGCCACTTTCACATGAATTCCATGAGTAGACTGTTCCATAAATCAGATCAACTGAAACCCTTGTTGTTGTAACTGATGGAGTGCCAGTATTTGAACCAGATACTAATTTGTCTATCCAGTCATAGTGAGGCATAGTAGCAAGCTGACAGAATCATTAGCACATCAGACAAAATGCTAAGCAGCATTCCTGCCAGCTCTTTATGTTTTGAGTTCAATCAACTTAGCCTTTCCATCTCTTCAGGGTTGATAAAAAAAATTCCAGTCAGTACTGGCATCAATGTAAATGAATTGACTCAGTCTCAAAATTTATGGCCCAAACCCTGCAACATACTGGTGTCCCATTCAGGAAGGACAATATGATCTCAGTCACTTACACACCACTGAAACATAATTGGTTTTATGAGTCCTTAGGCTCTAGAAAAAAAATTGAAGCCTTTAATAATGGTAGGTTTATAAACCATGTGACTGTGAACGAGTGGCTGTGTAGTAAGTAGCTTGCTTACCAACCACATGGTTTCGGGTTCAGTCCCACTGCGTGGCACCTTGGGCAAATGTCTTCTACTATAGCTTCGGGCCGACCAAAGCCTTGTGAGTGGATTTGGTAGATTGAAACTGAAAGAAGCCCGTTGTATATATGTATGTATATATATATATATATATATATATATATATATATATATATATATATATATATATATTGCATATGTATATGTGTGTTTGTGTTTGTCCCCCCCCCCCCAATATCGCTTGACAACCGATGCTGGTGTGTTTACATCCCCGTAACTTAGCAGTTCGGCAAAAGAGACCGATAGAATAAGTACTAGGCTTACAAAGAATAAGTCCTGGGGTCGATTTGCTCGACTAAAGGCCGCAGTCAAATGACTGAAACAAGTAAAAGAGTAAACAGCAAAAGAAAATGCACGGTCACTGAAGAAATAGCAACACTGGATTGAAACCTGGAATGTTCAGCTGCTCCCTGTTTTTCTGTTTACCAAAATAGGCATGGCTATACTGTTAAGAAGTTTACTTTGTGACTATGTGATTTCAAGTTCAGTCCCACTGCATTGAATCTTGAGAAAATGTCTTCTACAATAGCCCACTCAACATATCTCAGCTCTTTGTCATTTCCTTTGTAAGGCCAGTGTTTTGAGATTAGCCTTTTTAATACTTCATCTCATGTCTTCCAGGGTTTCCCTCTTCTAAAACATCCCTCCTCTTTATGCAGCTGTCCTCATCCATCTGCATCACATGACCAAACCAATTCAGTCTTCTTGCTCACTGCATCTAATTCCTCTTATGTCTAACTTTTCTCTCAAAAATTAATAATACATTAAAGACTACTAATACTGTATTTAAGTGACATTAATCTAATAATCTTATCTGTCTCCTTCATTCAGAAATAATGCAAAATATATATATACTTTTTGAGATTATATAATTATAGGCACAGGCATGTCTGTGTGATCAAGAACCTTGCTTCTTAACTATGTGGTCTCAGGTTCAATCCCACTGTGTGGGTACCATAAGCCAGTGTCTTCTACAATAGCCCCAGGCTGATCAAAGTCTTATGAGTGGATTTGGTAGACAGAAACTGTAAGAAGCCTGTTATATGTACATGCGTGTGTGTGTGTGTGCACATGTGCATGTGTGTGTATGCGTGTGCATGTGTGCATTTGCAATCATCATGTGATGTCAAGTCAAGGGTAAACAAGCAACACCATCATACAGGTGATGTTGTTCATTTCTAGTCTTTTATGAAAATCATGTTTGGCAATGGGGAAATATTTCCTTGTCTGGAAACAGACAAGGCTTGGCAACGGGAAGGGCATCTGGCCATAATACAATCTGCCCTCAACAAATTCCATTTAACTCACGTCAGCAGAGAAAAGTAAGTGGACATTAAATGATGACAATGACAATATTACGCAAAGTAGCTAATTAGAAAATCTCTATAAGAGATGAAAGTAGTAATTATACTGAGAAGTAATGTTTATTGTCATATCAATATGACTGTTCTGTAGGAATCAGTGTTACTACAGTTTTTAACCTCCAGAGGAGCCTCCTTCAACTGGTTATTGATGCAATATATACCTGGTACAGATTGCATCAATAACCAGCTGGAAGAGGTTCCTCCTGGGGTAAAAAACAGTAGTAACATTGATTCCTATGGAAAAGCCATGATGAAAATATTCTTAAACAGAAATGTTCATTTTTGTATAAGACAATGTCAGAATATTTTGTCTTGTTTATTTCCTAACATCTGAAGAAAAATTGAATGTTTTAGTGTTCAGAGATGATAAAATAAGAAAGAAAAAAAAAAGAAAAAAAAAAAGGAATTGTGTAAGAATCAATATAAAATTTAGCTGTGTTGAATTATTTATCATTTTGCTATTTTAGAAACGCATAAATATTGTTGACATAATTAGTTCAACTTGAAACCTACTACCTGCTTAATTGCAGAGCAGTATAACAGTACCAAGTAAAATTTGTACCATCTTTACTCACCATCTCAATAATTATAGATTTCTCCAGAGAAACTCATGTGATACACAGAAACTACTCTAATGTAATTAACTCATAAACAATTTTTGATAAAGAAACTCCTTACAGCGTTAATCTGATCATGTTTCTTGTGGGACTTTTCTACATATAAAAGCAATCCCGCATTCAGGTTTAAACAATGAGATACTGTTTGTTTGAGTGTGTGTATGTGTGTGGGGCGTGCGCACGCACGCATGCACATAAGTGGAAAAAAAGACAGAGAGTGAGTGACACTTTATATATTCAGAGTTTAACTAAACTTAATACACACACACACTTCTGTGTGTATGTGTGTGTTGTTGTTTGCCTACAAGAACAAAAAACAAAATCTTTATTTTCAGCTCATAAAAGATTCATATTTCAATATTTTTAAAGCAAAAAAATTAAGAACAATATAAGAAAGAAGAAGCAAAGTTAACACTTCATATGTCATATGAAATACAGAAGAAAGTGAGCGTAGAATATCTCAAAGTCATTTGAATGCTTAAAAGTTTTCAAAAACATCTTGAAATTTTTGAATGAATAAAACTGAAAATTGTTTGTTTTTTTTTTATCAACATATTTTTACAAGAAGAAAAGAAAAAAAAACATAAGTATAAAAGATCAAGTTATCAAGAGAGAAAAAGACCCATAACTACCTCACTAAGGAAACAAAGAAGAACAAAAGGGGTGATTAACTCACAGAAGATAGTGAGAGAGAGTTACAAATTGTACACCCCAGAACAAATGGCATGTTTAGTTATGCTTGAGACATTATTGCAAAGGCATTTCCATGATCCAGGATATCCTAGTATTCAAGTGTGTATGTGTATTATACAA
>NC_142937.1:60212120-60217120 GCF_046866305.1 Octopus bimaculoides | reverse complement strand
ACATACATACGTATATGTACATACATCTACGCGTATATATATATATATATATATATATATATATATATATATGCATATGTGGGCACAAGATGTCACGAAACGTGTACAACAAAAAGTACCAAGTACGAGTACATGGAATATGAATGATTGTTTGGAACAATGAAAGACACAAATGGAAAACAAGATAAACAACACAAAGAACGACCCTTCATCAGTTGTTGTTTGTTTTTCTACTCTCGTATTTCGAGTATTTAACAACAATATACGCTTTCGATAAAACAGTTGCTCCCTCAAAGCAAATTAAATAAAATTTGGGATTTTGTGGAGGGTCAAAATTGGTAACACAAACAGGAGAGTAAAAACAAACAGGAAGGGCTGCTAAATCAAGCTTGGACAGGAGACAGACAAGAACATGTCTTCTTTGTTCCAGCTACAACGGAGAGAAAGAAAGAAACAAATTAGGAGAAGAAAGAAAGATGGTCGATGGTGACATGGGAGCCACATGAGCAAGGGAGGAGGAGTGAGGGAGAGAGAGTGACAGTAATAGGTAAGAATAGTGGGAGAAGAGGAGGTAAAAAAAATAAGAGAGAGAAAGAGAGAAAAACGAAAGAGTAAAAAGATCGTATAGAATGCGCATCAGAATTATTTAGATAAAACTTACTTGGAAGAAGATGAGTAGCGTTCAATCATATATATATATATATATATATATATATATATATATATATATATATATATATATATATATATATATATATATATTAATAAATTATAGGGTGGCAAAGAAAATTTTAGAAATTTTATTTACCACCAGTGGCCTAGCGAGAGTAAAAACAGTCAATAGACTATGTATTATTCATTAGAAATGCAGAGACGCCTATAATAGGACATCTACTCGCTAGAAATAGCAGCAAAAATACTACATACCACAAAAGTTAGGGATAATTTCGAAAGGAAATGAAAAATAAAAACTTTTACCAATCTATATTCTGTACCATGGTTTCAAGTCAATTTTAGTAAGATAAAGATTATATCTTACAAGGTCAGACTTTCGTCAGCAGAATTGACCAATTGGTCAATTCTGCTGACGAAAGTCTGACCTTGTAAGATATAATCTTACTAAAATTGACTTGAAACCATGGTACAGAATATAGATTGGTAAAAGTTTTTATTTTTCATTTCCTTTCGAAATTATCCCTAACTTTTGTGGTATGTAGTATTTTTGCTGCTATTTCTAGCGAGTAGATGTCCTATTATAGGCGTCTCTGCATTTCTAATGAATATATATATATATATATATATATATCATATCGTATTTACAGAAAACAAAAGACGAAGGCAGGTATAGGAACAACAAGGTAATGGTGACGCCAACGAACGAAGGTGCGCAAGTGTGTGTGTGTGAGAATGGTATGTATGAATGTGTATGTGTGAATGGGAATATATATATATATATATATATATATATATATATATATATATATATATATATATATATATATATATATATTTCGTATGTGTATTTCGTGTGCAAGATTCTTGATGTGGATACGTGTGTTGAAAGAAATACAATTAAATACAATTATATAAATTAATAAAGGACTGAACCAGTGCGTGTGTTTATTACCGGCATAATGCCTCTCCCAAGGTTTAATTGTATATATATATATATATGCAGACTCCACAGTGCTTAATGCTTGATGATGATAGTTCTACAGAATATAGATATCAATAAATAGTTTATTATAACAATATATAGAATATAATATCAACCAATAGATTATATTTATTGTATTCATCGATCATAGTAATGAAAAATAATTACAATATCTATAAATGGATGATAATATTGGTTTCAAATTTTGGCACACGGTCATGGTGCTTATTTTCATGACCCCGAAAGGATGAAAGGCAAAAGTGACCTTGGTGGAATTTGAACTCAGAACGTTAAGAGGGCCAAATGCTGCTAGCATTTTTCCTGGCGCGGTAATGTTTCAGCCAGCTCATCACCTTTAGCGGATCTTAGATTTTAATATCACACAATTTACCAATAAATAGTATATATAATGTTGATAAATAAATAAATAATTGAATAAATTATATATTGGAAGATAAACAAATAGATTATAATATCTAATGATCAATAGATTAAAACATCTGTGAATAAATAAATTATAATGCCATTAGATAAACTATGGTATTAATAAGCAGATTATAATATCAATAGAAAGATTATGTTATCAGTATATAAGTTATAATATAGACATTATCAATCCATAATCAATAAATGAATAGATTTTAATGTCAATAAATTGATAAATAAATGGATTATGATATCAATAAATATATTATATCATCAATAAGTGGGTGATAATATCAAAAATGGATTATAATATAAATAGATAATTACATTATCAATCAATTTGTAAATAAATTGATTGTAATATCAATGTATAAACAAATGGAGCACTCCATCAGTTACGACGACAAGGGTCCCAGCTGATACGATCAACGGAACGGCTTGCTCCTGAAATTAACGTGCAAGTGACTGAGCAATCCACAGACACGTGTATCGCTAACGTAGTTCTCAGGGAGATTCAGCGTGACACAGAGCGTGACAAGGCCGGCCCTTTGAAATACAGGTACTACTCATTTTTGGCAGCTGAGTGGACTGTAGCAACGTGAAATAAAGTGTCTTGCTCAAGGGCACAACGCGTCGCCGGGAATTGAACTCACGACCTTACAATCGTGAGCCGAATGTCCTAACCACTAAGTCACGCGCCTTCATGCATAAACAAATAGATTATAATATCAATCAAGCGATTAGAGTATATTATCAATAGGTGCAGGCGTGGCTGTGTGGTAAAAAGCTTGCTTCCCAGCCATATGGTTCTGGGTTCAGTTCCATTGCATGGCACCTTGGGCAAGTGTCTTCTATGAAAGCTTCGGGCCAACCAAAGCCTTGTGAGTGGATTTGGTAGGCGGAAACAAAAAGAAGCCGTTGTTTGTTTGTGTTTGTCTCTCCACCACTGCATAACAACCAGTATTGGCGTGCTTACGGCCCCGTAACTTAGCGGTTCATTAAAAGCGACCGATAGAATAAGTACCAGACCTAAAAAAAAAAATATGTACACAGGGTCGATTCGTTTGACTAAAAATTCTTCAAGGCAGTGCCCTAGCATGACCGCAGTCTAATAAATAATGATACTTAAAAGATAATAGATAAATTATATTATGACTAAATATGGACCTCTTTTCCGACTTCTAGAAATCCAGATATAATGCGAAATATCATGCAATATTCTGTACCCCATATTGAATAAACAGACTATGTTTTTAAAGTTGGTGAATAGTTTTATTATTTACTTTTTCATGTGAAGTTATGACTATTATATGTACTCTGCTAAAATCATGTTCTTTACTTTTCTTTATTTATTTTTCATCCTGTAAACATTATATATGGTACTACAGTATAATATATTTTAAGAATTTTAAGTGGGTCAATAAATAGGAGTGCCGGTGATGCATATGATGACAACTGTATAATGAAGTGCTGAAATCTAATTGTGGAGGGTACCTGTGGAAATGGGTAGACCTAGGAAGACATGGTGAGAAAGGATCTTCGGACGCTTGTCCTCATTGAAGAAATAACAAGGGACCGGGAGATGTGGCGATTTTCTGTACTTGATAAGACAGGCCAAGCTAAGTAAAATCGATATCTTCCACACATACAGGCTTGTTCTGTCGGGTACCGGTGTTACTTAAAAAGTACCCGTGCTGGTGCTGTGTTAAAGCACCCGTGACGGTGCTGCTTAAACGCACTCGTGCCAATGGCACATAAAATGCACCCAGCACACTCTGTTAAGTGGTTGGCGTTAGGAAGGGTATCCAACCATAGAAACCATGCGACAACAGAAACTTAGAGTTTGGACAGCTCCCAGCTGGCTAGCTCCATGTCAAACCATTCAACCCATGCCAGCATGGAAAGCGGACGTTAAACGATGATGATGATGATGATGATGAAACAGACCCTGCTGAAAAATGTATTAATTTGAATCTGTTAGATACAATTTAGTTCGTTAATTTTCATAGTTTATCTTAAATTTTAAGTATATATTTAAGTTCTCCCACCCAAACGAAAAAAACATGGAAAATCTAAAAATTCATATTCAGGCGGCTTCTAGTCCTAATTTTGCTGGATATTTGGTCTCATTCTGTAATTATCAGCAAAGGTGGTGAGCTGGCAGAATTGTTAGCACATCGGACAGAATGCTTAGGTGCCTTTCTTCCAGGTTTTCATGTTCTGAGTTCAAATCCTTCCGAGGTCAATCTTAGCACTCATCCCTTTGGGGATTGATAAAATAAAGTACCAATCAAATACCGGAGCTGATATAATCGACTTCTCCCTTCCTCTCAAACATTGTTTGTCTTTAATCATGCAATGGATCGGTGACCTGTTCACCTTTTCAGTGGGAAATGTTGTGATTTCAATCTCTTATATGCCAAAGAAGCCAGGTAACAGGTCTTATGAGCCCTAGGCACACACAAAAAAACAAAAAAACAAAACAAAAAAAAAAGCATAATAAACCTTTTCGTTGATTATGATATGAATAAATGAATTATATCATCAATTGATACACTGAGGCGATGAGCTGGTAGAATCATTAGCACGCGGGATGAAATGCTCAGTGGTATTTCGCCCGTCATTACGACGGTGTGTTGAAAACTTCCTGGCTTTGGGCAAAAGAAAATACAGGAAGATTATGATGTTCACCAACGTATTTATTGCATCGATCTATTGCACGTTCGTTGCAGCGATCCTTCAGTTTTCTAAGCCCTGTGTAGGAACTTGGAAGGTTGGGCCTCCAACCAGACATTTTGCGATACTCTTAAAGGCAGGAGCTTTTCAGCACCTCCTTGTATATTCTGTATATTCCACTAAGGTTGACTTTACCTTTCAACATTTCAGGGTCGCTGAAATAAGTATCAATCATGCACTG